>NC_041025.1:11352573-11652573 GCF_900634625.1 Parambassis ranga
ACAGTGGAAACAGCATGTGAGAAGGTTTACAGAACATAACAAATATTTACATGACCACAGAAAATTCTGCATTAACTGGTGGAAGGTGAGAATTAACTTTTAGGATCCAGCCAATGCCGTGTCCCCTGTGCTAACGAAGCCAATCATCATGTGCCATCTTGTGACTTAAATATACAAAGTTGCTTTTCACCTTGAAAAAAGCCTCCATCTGTGATCCCTGCACCTTCAACATCACCATGACAGCTGAATAATGGGCTTTTTTTTGCTTTTTTTGGGCACAATATCCATCTCCACTGACGGAGGCCAGGATGCGGTGTGGATGGGATGGAGGAGGGACTGGGAGGACGCATGTGTGGGAAGGCAGGAGCGATGAAGAGCAATAAGCTGCATGAAAAGCACAACCTGATGAGAAATGGAACGGAACATGTTTCAAATTGAAGTAAATATTTACAATCAGATGCTAAAAGCTTGCTGCTAAACAATGAGAAGTCTGTTGTTATGGTGACACAACAGTCCATCTACAAACTGTTTAAAATGCAGGCTGGTTTGCTTGGAACCGCTCTAATACCAGAATTCTTCTGCTGGGGAAGCAGCATTAGTGGATGAAAGCTGCAGATGTAGACTGGGGGTTTCCAACGCTGCTTCACCAATGCCTGATTTATTAATCTATTTACACACACAGTGTGTGTGAGTGTAAAAACGTACAAAACTGTGCAACAGAAAGCAGAAGAAATGAGAACCAAATGATTATAAAGACAAGAAGACAGAGAGAAGAGAGGAAGAAGACCTGGTTTCTCTTTTGGCAGCCAGGAGATGAAGAGGAGGAGGAGCGGCGTGCAGGCTGCAAATAGAGCTGGAGAGAGAGACACACACACACAGAGGAGAGGGCGCTAAATGAATTTGGCTTTCAGCGATGGGGAGTCTACTCCACTGCTGTGTGTGTGTGTCTTACACATGTGCTTCCACGTTTACATACGTACGACTGCCAGTGTGTGTTGAAGTGTCTCTAAGTGTGTCATGTCTGTGTGTGTGCATCTGGACACAAAAGGCTTTTACAGGATCGTGTGTGTTTTGCATATCATTTGAAAAATTTTTTTCCAAACGACGGTGTGTCAGAAAGTGTGTGTGTATGTGTTTCATACAGTTTATGGTGTGGGTGTGTGTGTGTTTTAGGCGCACTGTCACCAGGATTGGAAGTGACAGGCAGGAAGTATCAGAGGCAGCTGGGTAACAGCCCACTAACCACACAGGGGAGGGCTCCACACTGAACAACATTACCAGTGGGGGCAGTGAGACTACAGAGGGAGGCAGAGGGGGGAGCGGAGGGGGGACACAGAGGAAAATCAAATGGAAAAAGGACAGAGGAGAATAAAACAATGTTTTTTCTGTTATTAAACCAAGAAAAACAACTTCACAGCATCCTCTCATCTCCTTTAAACAGCACCAGCAGACACTAGAGGAACAGTTGTCAGAGATTATTTCCTTTATTTCCATGAAAGAAATTGAAGATTGATATCAGTGTTATGCATCCATTAAAAACTCTGTGTGGGTCTCTGACCTCTGGAGCAAAATGAAGAGCTCCGTATGGATGCAGAGCTGATATGCATTCCTGTTGATGGTTATGGGTTACGCTAATGATTGTCAATTGTTAGAAATGAGGCAGGAACACAGTGCCGCAGCAGGCAGAAGAAAGAAGAAAGCTGTGACATGAAAACCAGTATATTGTGCAGAACACTGTAAATGTTTGATGAGGACAGAGAAGCATATTTATAAACCAGAACAAACACGTTTAAGGACATATTTCAGAAATAGATTATTAAGAGGCGAGCTAGTCCAGTTTCCGATTCTAAAATCCCTTAAATTACTTCAACTGATTTGCAGCATTGATCTTTTCATTTAAAGCCCCTACAGACCTAGAATATGGACCATATCTGGCATGAAGTGAAGGTGACAAACCACAATCTGTTCCTGAACTTCACCATGAAGTAACCTAAAGTGATGAAGAACATCACACCGACAAAAAGCAATGGTCCAACAGAGGACACAAGATTGTAACATGTAAAAATGTCAATGAGGTTTTTAAGTCATCCCGGTCGTTTTCACTCCAGAGCTCGAGAGGAACCTGGACCTGCTTGGAGGAGCAGCAAAATCACCTCCATGAACAACAAGCCCAGTTGCCTTGTTGTGTTGCCATTCAAACTCACAGCAATTCACCTCTCCGCCTTCTTCTGTGGATTTTGGCAGCCCTTATACACATGATCGTCAGCCCTATGGCCAGATGTTTGGCCCAGACCATTAGTGGATATCATGGCCATCTGTCATTAAGGTGAAAGTAAACTGAAAGTTCTGTTCATTGTGAGGATCTGTTGCTTTGTTTGCTTTAATGCCCCCTTTCCAGCAAGACAGAAGAAGCACCTGCTTTATACTGGAAATAGATTCAGATTATGTGTTCAACAATTGCCTGGACATTGGAAGTAAAGGAGACTATTCAATCAGCCAAGATTTTATAAAGCTGTGCCCGAGAGAGAGAAACTATGACACATTGGTGAGACACAGCAGAGTAAGACAGGCTGAGCGGCAGAGATAGATGGTGAGTAATAGATAAGAAGCACACAGTTATGAGTCAAACATGAAGTGTGGGAGATGAAAGACGCAAACAAGAGGAGCAAGGAGAGAGAGGATGAGAGGATGAAGACAGAGGGGAGTGGAGAACACAGAGAGGAGAGACAAAAGGTGAAAAAAGGTGAAAATATCAGCGGAAGGAAGAGAGAGGAGGCAGAGAGAGGAAGGTCCAAGGAGAGACAAGGACAGCCGAGGAGGGAGGAAGAAAAGGTTGTTTGTATCTGTGTGACTCCATTAAAGTTTGAATAGTGTCTCATCTCTCTGTCTGCTGCAGAAAATCAACAGCTGCACACACACACACACACACACACACAGTACAGATACTGTACACACAGATATTCACGCATGTACATACGATGTGTCTGTGTGTTTATGTTTGTGTGTGTGTGTCTGCTATGGGGAACTGCAAGACAAGATTAGAAAAGCAGGCCAAGAGACAGTTTCCCAGGCTGCATCTCTGGAAGCATCTGTATTAGACTGAGATGTGTCAACACTGACTGCTCCTCCAGCTGAGGCTGAGAGACACCAACACACACACATGTACACAGATAGAGAGAGAGAGAGAGAGAGAAATGTGTGTGTGTTTGCTTCTTTCCATTTCTGAGTGCGCCTCACAGACACACAGGGAACGACAGATCACTCTGAATGCAGCAGAGGGGAAAAAAATGGATGAAGATAAATAGAGGAAGCCTTTGAAGAAAATTTTGTGTGTAAGAGAGTCACAAAGTGGCAAAAAAAGAAGAGAGACAAAGATAGAAAACGAAGGATGAGGATGTAGAGGGCGAGACAGATGGATGGATGGATGGATGGATGGAGTGTTGGAGGATGGAGATGTGGCAGACGGAGATTGACAGCCTCCTTTCCAGGGGACGGATGAATAAACTGGCGCAGCAGGGCGGGAGGTGGATGGGCGGAGTAGGGTGGTGGTGGTGTTGGGGGGGGGGGTGTCAGATGAGAAAGAGAGAGGGAGAGAGAGTGAAAAGAGAAAAGGATGAAGAAAAAGAGCGAGGGATGGAGGAGGGGGAGGTAATGAGAGATAGAGTACGTCTCCGTAATCAAGCCATAAAGGAGAGCTGGAGCGAGGGGGGAAGACGAGTGGGTTCTGAATGAGTCAATCATGATTAATCAAGATGCTTCTTGCTCTCCGCCGCTCGCTCTCTCTCTCTCTCTCTCTCTCACTCACACTCATCACATGCACACAGTTTTCCAGTGCACAGCCTTTGCATTCACATTAGTACACAAACACAGTGCGGATGCAAAGAAGAGGTTCCCAAACCTCTTGGTTTGTGAGAGTCAGTTCCCCTCAACATGATGTCCAGAACTCAGGCAGCAGAGACCGACTGTCGTCCTCTTTAAGCACTGTATGAACAGCAGCAGCAGTAAGTGACAGCTCTCCTTTGAATGGTGTGAAGTGCCTGGCAGGAAAAGAGCGAGCAGAGCTTTGATGTCTTTAAGGACACGTATATAATGAAAAGTGTGTGTTAGATTTATGTAGCGGAGTGAGCAGCATGTCATGTCGGCTGCATTCAGCTTTCCAGGTTCTGCCTTCCTGTGACCTCCACGTTGCATCACAACACACACACACGCACGCACGCACACACACACTACCTTTGTGTCCAGCACATAATACGCATAGGTTGTTTTCTGATGAAGTCGCCACAGTTCACTCAGGTAAACCTTTAATTTCCTGTTGTACAGCTTGATTCCTGAGCACAGGACAGGCTGTGTTTGCAGTGACATATCCGTTTGTGTGGGAACCAAAAATGATTGGCTCTTGTCTGGCAGTAAGTTGAGCTTTTCTCGGCTTTTTTTTCTTTAAATTGTTGATGTCCAGCTGTTGAATCTGTATGTGTGGACAACAGCTGTAAGAAACCAAAGACAGCCGCTTCATTAGACTTTTATGGTCCTGAAAAGGTTAACATATAACACCCTTGTGTAACGGAGGAATAAGCAGGAAACAAGTTGAAAAATCAAGACAAAGTACTAAAACTCTGGCTCCATATGAAAGTACTTCACTCTCTGCCTTCTAAATCCTGTTAACACACCTGGCTCCGCCTGCCCCAGCTTCACCTCATTTTGGGATTATGTGAGGTAGTTTGTCCATTTTATATAAAACCAAAGGGTCCAAATGATTTAAGAAAATTATAATACAGCATTAGCTTGTTTTTTATTAAGATGCCCCTAATTAAACAACTTGACTGAGCTCTACAGAAGAAGAAAAAACAGTGGATGAGAGGAACCCTCCCCTTCCTTTGCTGCGGCAGTGAGCAGTGTGTGAATCCTCAGACGCAAAGAGGAAAAAATAGGGCACTTTCATATTTATTTAAGAGTCAGATCCAGAGCTGTCTGCAGGGAGAGAGGAAGAGAGAGGAAGGGAGGAAGAAGGGCTCCAACCACAGGAACTCAGAGGGTCCACAAGCCCAACTCTCTTTTCTCTCTCTGCACACACACACTGTATACACACACACACCATCAGGCTGTGTGGACAAGGGGGGGGGGGGGGGAGGCAAACAGAGAGAGTGACAGGGAAGTGAGTAGAAAATGAGGATGAAAACCAAGAAAAAACACTGTCATTCACTCAGGAAAAAAAAAACAAATGAGATCTGCATCTACCCGCCTACCAGTGTGTGTGTGTGTGTGTGAATGATGTAAAGTAGTTGTGAATGCATCAAACCAATTTACTGTGAGCTAATAGACAGAGCATCTAAATGAGGATTATGTGCAGGTGCTGAACAGGTCGTGATCTGCCGTTTCTGAGGTGTAACAGCCATTGTGGGTACACACAGTGCAGAATAGATAAACCTTCATCAACGCAGCCTAAAGAACAGGAAGCTCCCTCCTATCCAGTGTGACACACAGAGACCTAGGTACATGTGAGAATACCTCACAGCAATTACCTGCTGCTCTCACCTCATTACAGGTGCTGGTAAACATAAATCAACACTTCCTCCTGGTGGAGCTGCTGTGAACTACAGGGCCCCCCTCAGGCGTTCCGGAGACTCAGATCTGGATCATCCTTCAGTGGCGGTGTGTCTGCGCTTATTTAACAGCAGAATGAGACATTTTTTAATGTAAACTTTAGTCTAACAGACACAAGATGGAACGTTTGGTCACTGCAGTAAACACCTCTGTGCTGTCGTAAAAAAAACAACCTCTCATTAATTAGCAAGGAATCCAGAGCAGATGCACATCACAACACTGACAGTCTTTGTTTGTTGGTCTGGTTAGCCTCTGGTCCTGGAGCACCTACTCACAGCTACAAGAAAACATCATCTGCTGTAAACTGTGACGCCGGCTCAAATCAAGACTTGTGGTTTAGTTTTAATTCTTACTACAATCCTTCATCATTTTTCCATTAATTATTTGCTGATTTTGTCAGTTTTAGATATATACAGTATACTTTAAGATTTCCACTACACCACACTGACGTGATGAAGTCATTATTTGGCACTAAGACAGTGTCAGCTCACATGTCTGTCAATGCTCCTTACGGGCTGATGCCAATATCTCTCAGGACAGCAGTGAAGGTCGGTCCAGCAGTTATCATATCATAAAATAAAAAGCTTATATTATTTCATAGCGTGCGTTGTCTAAGAACTTTCACTGTAACCAACCACCAACCTCAGCATATTTTCCCACCTGCAGGTTGTGTAAGTTGACACTCATGTCTCCAGATAAACAGGAAACAAAGCCTGAGAGGCACAGGTGTAAGATATTAAACTAAAGTTAACAAGTAAAAACCTAACTGAGTTAAAACATGCAAAAGCAGCGCTGCTCACCCTATAATCTAACGCCTCCTGCTTGGACAATTACCCCAATAAATTTCTTCAAGAGCGCAGGTGTGTCTCTTAGAAACCACCCCAAAAATGCTGTTACAAGACACAGAAGGTAGTTTGTCAGATAACTAAAAAAAAGAAACAGTGAAGTTTGTTATGGTTTGATTGACTTTATTTGTAAGGCACCAGAAGTCCTTCCTTACTGCAGAACATTTCATATTATTTATAGTAAATGTTTTTTTATAGTTTTTTTTGTTTGTTTGTTTAAATGAAGCTATGATTTCAGACACAAAACATTTTTTGTCAAAGTACACACTTTTTTTTAGGTTTTATATTATACACAAATAAGTATTTAAAAAAAAAGAACTTTACAAAGCTCAAAACGCTTACAATGCTTCACGCTATGAGGGCAGAAAGTTTGGGATGCGAGATGACATAGAGGGGAAGTAGGTGTAAAGGGCAGGGGTGGGGAGTGGGGGGGGGGGGGTGATAAAAGAGGTCAAAGGTCAATGTACTGCAGTTTCCCCCCTGGTGTCACATCAGTTTTGTAACAACAGCACAAGAATAATCCAGGACAGACAAGAGAAGATGCAGCCATATACACATATAAAGCTTTCTATGTATAACTGTATACAGAGGCCAGCGCCTCCAACTACTGAAACAAATACATAGAATTTTATTTGTTTGTTTGTAACGTCAGTTTTATGATTCTCCTTCTAGCTCATATTGATTAATATTTAAAGAAAACAAGTGCATTGATCACAGAAAGTTCGGATCAAACATCCATCTTTTACAAAAAACTGTCTCCACTAGAAAGAAATCAATCTCAGTCCCCCCACAGACATGCATTGATATGTGTGTGTGTGTGTGTGTGTGTCTTCACGCTCTGCATTTCACTACGACAAGTACAGTATGTAACTAGATACATACGGTTTGAGGCTAGATGGGAGGACGACGTGCTGCGAGCTTAATTCACAAGCAGATTAGCATGTTAGCTTCAGGTGTAGTTACAACAGCATTTTATCTGGTTCATCAACTGGATCTGTACAACTGTTTATACACACCGATGTATTTGTATTCACATACATACACAACAATGGGCATCAGTGATGGAGTCATACAGCCACTGCTGTCAGCTGTTTATCATCTGCGGGAGGTTTTAATTGTGAAGGTTCCTCATGTATTTTTATGTGTAAAACGTGAACCCTCCATTTTATGAGCATATGTCATAAGGTGACTTTCACAGTAAAATGTGCTTTATCATCATGCCAGAGACCAAATAAATGAGAGTGTTGCTACACTAAGGGAAGCAAAGGAAATATAAAAACTAACTTTACACACAGACTGTCTTCAGATCAAACAATCACACAAACATGCTGATCAGTGTTTGTGGTCTTACACTGCTAAGGTTAGATGTCTGATTATCGCTGGAGTCAGATATATGTAAAAAAAAAAAAAATCCTGGAATTGTAAACTGTATCTGTTAAACTGCATCCCAGTTAATGTGGCTGTAACCTGCAAAAGGATCCAAGGTACCCAAACAAACACGGACATCTCACTATGAAGGTTGAGAAACCCTCAAATATTAACATGTGAGAAGCCATTTTGCTCAAAAATTACAGAGAAATGAGTCATGTGAAAAGATTTCAGGCAGCAAACCTCATTCTGTGTTTGGTCTTGGAGTTTTCCCAGTGTTAGTTCTAGACTGATATGTGACAAACCTGTATGTGCACGGTGAACCATCATCTGTACATTATTTAAATCTACAGGGAGCTTGTGTGTTCTTGGTTTTTATAGGAGAGAGAGCAGCTCTGTAAAACACCGAAGTGTGAAACAGAGCCTTTATAGACCAAAACAGACTGTTTATGAAGACCTGGACCACAACAGTGACTGGAACTGACCGCATGCAGACATTAATGTCACCATTCTAGTGTCTGTATATTAAGTTTGTACACTCAAAAAAGGATAAATAAGCCATTTGCCTTGTGTGACACACAGCCTGTAATCATCGCCCTGTCCTTTCTTCTGCTTAAGCCTGAACCCGGTGCGGAGGATTCTTCAAAGACACACGCTGCCCTCTGCTGTCAAACACACAACATGCACACACTTTCCTCTATGTTGGCTCTAATATTAGTGCACATTAAAGATGAGAAAAGGTGGGAGGGAGGGTGTAGGGTGTTGCACATTGTGCTACGTCAGCTCAGTTTAACGAGGCCTTTCAGTTAAGGTGCCGGGTGGATTTATCCAATTCCCCCCTCCAGAGGGCTGTGGTTCAGTCAGGGGGTTTGCTATCTAGTCTGACAGCTCTCAGTGAGAAGATTGCTCTAAGAAGGTGCTTTTACTTTCTCTGTATAGATTTAGGATTACACACAAAATCTGGAGATGTCTTCTTATTACAATGATCCTGCTCTAGAGGCAGAGTATTTTGGACAAGATGTGAGTGAAGCTTTAGGGGCATTGTCAACTTAAAAATTCATCTAATCTGAAACAATTCACTGTTTAAAGTCAGTCCACTTCTAGCCTGCATGCAATCTGAAATGCCATGAAATATCAACACTGCTGATCTGCTGCGAGATCTTCATCTTGAGAGATTTAAGTGTGAAGGAATCCTGCGTTATGTCTGACAAGTGTTACAGCTTGCCAAAGAATCCCTGTGTTTAACAGTTCGTCTGTTTCAACACCTACAGAACGGTGCATTCAGTCTCAAAGATCAGTCCTGCCCAACAAGGACGTGCGCAGAACAGAGGCGAGAGGCTGGGGGAGAGTGGGAGGAGGAGAGAAAAAACTGAAACTAAACAGGGATAAGAAGTGAGAGACAGAGCAACAGGAAGGCAGGAAGGAAGTAACAGAAATAGAAAGATTAAAAAAAAACTGGAAAATCACATATCACTTAAAAATGAGACAGAGGAGGAGGAGCAAGATACAAACAAGACCGTCTCATGAAAAGAAAAAAGCGGCTATAGAAGTGTGGTAAATATGAGATCAGGTGGCAGGTGCCAAAGTGCTCCCAATAAAGGGACTATTAGTGGTCTGAAGCTGGAGCTGTGGTGATGGGACTGAAGCCCATGTTAGGTAAGGTCAACAAGAGGGAAACCAGGAGAGAGGCTGAAGACCAAGGAGGCTAGGATCTGGGGATTCAGGTCTCTGGATATAGTCAGAGCTGAATAGGGACGCCGTCTAATCAGACTTGTCTCCGTCCTCCTCACGGTGGCTGTCGACGCCATCACGTGATGCTTTCTCCTCCTTGGCCAGCAGGGCTTGGGAGGCCAGCAGGGATGAGAGGGAGAAGAGACCAGAAGAGGTGGTGACAGCAGGGAGGGTCGGCTGGCTCAGGCCCAGCGGCAGGGGGGTCATGGGTAGGGCCAGGCCCTGGAGCTGAGACAGCTGGTGAGCCTGAAGCTGCTGCTGCATGGAAGACAACCAGACACAACTTAGTCACAGCAGGACAGATATGGCACACAAATCACTGCAAAACAGTGTAACACACAGACGCAGTATAAATCTGCAAGCTATGTTTAATATATAACCCCCGAGGCATGGTGCTAATAGTTTAGGAACAATAGGATTGATGGAACACACATATCATAGCTAAAACACACGCTCAGCTGCAGATGGAAAGTCTGCTGCACACATAACTTATTTATAATGTTCAATATATATAACCACAAGAAAACAAGGGGGAGACTTAGCACAGTCTTACAAAGGAAGGAAGGACTGGTCTGAAACAAACAACATACATTTTATTTTATTCAAGAGAATTAATTAATCCAAGTGTTTGAACTTTCATCACTCTCTATATATTTCATGTTCACTATGATTCACATGAATCTCTGTAGTGAGGAAACTGGCCCCGGCCCTTAACGCAGGGTAACCTGTGCACCCCGGCATCCTCTGTATCTCAAGCAGCAGACACAAAGATAAAAGCAGCGCATCTCTGTGAATCATGCATCATGGTGATTGAGGGGCTAGGCTAGCTAAGACCAGACTCATAGCAACATGATGGAGCGGCTAGGCTAGGCTATACTTAACTTCTGGTGAAATGATGGAGTAGCTCAGCTAGCTAGCAGAGGGCGGAGTTTGATAAAGAGTAGCGGGCTAATGTGGCTGAAACAAAGGATTGGGGTTAGCTGGCTAAAGCACAGTCTTTTAACTGGCACCAAAGTTATTTTCCCCTCAAACAACAAACCCATAAAAAGGTGTCATTTAAGTAAAAAATAGAATTGATCATACAGATCAATATGTGCACTTTTCTAGCCATCATCAGACCCTTGGGCAGGGCTGGGGGCTGGAACATCATACCCTTATGATGGAGTTCATCTCTGGAGGGGTGACCTGCTTGGCCCTCTCTATGGCCGCCAGGACCTGCTGCTGGTGCTGAAGACGAGATGGTGGGTGAGGGAGGAAGGGGGGGGGCGAGAGGAGGAAAGTGAGAAAGACAATAAAAGCAGGACAGAAACAAGAGGGTGGAGAGTTTGGGGGGGAGAGAGGTGGAGAGGTTAGATCAATATCAATAGTCCCAGCAGAGACCCTACAACCCTCTCTGGTGATGCACCCCCCCCCCTCCCTCTCTGGCCATTTAGCCATTCATCTGGTCATACACACACACACACACACATATATGCACACACACACAAACACACAAAACCTTTGTGCGACAGTGGTGAATGGATGGTTGGCTGGTGTGTCGTAATGGGTGGAGGTCAACCCCCTGGTGGGCAGATAAGAGCATGGCTTATCTGAATCACACAACCATTTATTACACTGACACACACAGCACACACAAACAGACACATGTATAGAGGAAATGAGAAGCGGGATGGAAAAGAGGGAGGGAGGAAGGAGGGGGAGGGGGGCAGGCTGAATATGGCAGTGGCAAATCAAGGTGGGGGCAGGGTGAAAGTGAGGTGGAAAGGAAGACAGGAAGTGAGTGATGAAGAATGATGGAAAGAGGGAAGAGGGATGCCGAGCACAGGGTCACAGAGGTGGAGAGGTAATGAGGCGGGAATGAGGGTGATCTCATTCCAGGATGTAAAGAATAGTTCTGAGGGTCAGAGGGTTAGTGAGGTTTTTGTATTTCGTGTGTGTGCGCTTACCTCCTGAGACAGGTAGGGGAGGACTTGTGCACAAATCCCATTCAGTCTCTTCACTATCTCAGCCTGTAGAAGGAAAATGAATAAGATGACGGATAATGTTGCTATTGTTCTTTGTTTTGGTTACAGTCAACAAATCCTATGAAAATCAACGTGTCACCTGATCACTCAATATTTGTGTCTTCCCTAATGTGTCTGTATCATCCCTTAATAACTTTAACCTTTAAGAATGAACCATAAATGCATAATTTTTGTTCTAAAGCCTAAAAAAAAAACAACGACGAGTAAACAGTGCGGGTCTCTGCAGGTGACCACACAATTTGGTAGTGAGCAGTAAGTGTGTGTGATTCACAAAAAATACAGTGCAAAGGTTCATTACAATGACGCACTGTCATCCAGTGCAGCAGTGTTACTAGTGTCTTACTTACACCAACACACACACGCACACACAGTCTGCTCTGTCACCACACAGAAACCAATGTGAATCCAAGTTCTGCCTGGCTGTCATCAGTGCATGTAAACAGGTGGTTTCACTTAAGGTGCATAATTAGACCTCTTCTCTGTACTATGTGGATGTGTGCAAGCAGTGACTGAATGACAGCCTGTCTAACTATGTAACTCCCCCCACACCCTTTTCCACAGGTGGCAGTTTGAGCATGCGACAGTAGGACAAGCTCAGGTGCTAGATGCAGAAAACCAGTACAAAGTTAAACACAGTAATGTCAACATACTAGTTCTTAAGTATTAAAACAAGGTTGTGACTGATACAGTATTATATACTGGATATTGTTTTATTCTGGACAAAAAAAAAACTATATTATCCCACTAACACCTGTTTTTTTTTTTTTACTTCAGCAGAAAAGGGTGCCACTGGCATTGACTCACTCATGGGTAAAATGACTCTGCGGGAGTCAGGTACTTCAGATCGGAATTGGCAGTAATGTAACAGTGTTGAAATGGTCATTTTAGCATTCTTTGTTGACTGTTAAAAAAATAATAGCAAAACACAGTAATAATAATATTAATACTAATAATGCATTGGTCTTATATTGCGCTTTTCTGCTCTGTTGGGCAGGCACTCAAAGCGCTTACATTGAGATGCATTATTCTTTCACACCACATTCACACAGTGGCAGTGGTAAGCTACAGATGTAGCCACAGCTCCCCTGGGGGAGACTGACGGAGACGTGGCTGCCAAGGTGCGCCTACGGCCTTTCCGACCACCGCCGATTCAAAAGTAAAGTGCCTTGCCCAAGGACACACAACAATGACTAGGGAGGAGCTGGGGTTCCGGTTATTGGACAACCCTGCTCTACCACTGAGCCACTGCTGGCCACGTAGAGTCATTGACCTGCATTCATGATGTCAGATGGGACATAAATAATAAACAACATAAAAGACACAAACAAACATTTGTGGACTAACTTTGGAGTTAAAATTGTATAAATTAAGTGGCCGTATATATTCATATTCCTTCTTAGAAGAAGTTGGCATCTTGGACCTTGAGAAATGGTCCCTACCACACACAGTGTCCCTACACTACGTGTTTTGTTGACTATCAAAAATACAATATTTCAAGGAAATCTGCAATAGTGATTTTTATGATGATACAGGAAAACAAAATACTGAACATGATTCTAGCAGATTACCGTTGCAGCTTCCAGACTGCATTTTTTTGTTGACCATGAAAAACAGACTATCACCACTCATCCTTTAAACCCTCATTAAATGTAGATTGTCATTCAGCGATTCCAACCACCATCTCATCAGTATGGGAAACGTCTGCTATGACCTTCCCAAACTGGGGCAGCTATATCTCACCTCACACACATACATCAGACATATCAGAATCCCTTTATTCACTTCATTAATTAAGTTGCTAGTACTTAATACTCTTCTCAAAAATCTTGGACGCAATTACAGAGACACACACAAAAAGTAACAATTACCGGTGCAAGCACACAAACACACACACACACACTGTTCTCTTTCACGCCATGAACATTCTCTATCTTTCTCACATGCGGGTCTATTATCACATTTGGTTGGTAATCATCCAATCCGTCTGAGATATGCAAAGCAGCAGTAATTGTGTTAGAGTCTAATTCGTGGCGCGATGAGGAGAGAGGGGCCCTCCTAACAGTCATTAGGCATGCAGAGCACAGTTTCCCATCAAGCGCTTCACTCCTATCCGCTCATCATTACACGTACAATCTCCCTGACATCTCTAAAATGTCTCTCTAAAATGTCTCTGCGGGACTCACGCCATGCTAACTATGACTGTTCCTCTTTTTCAGTGCCCTTTATTCCGTCTGTCGTTTTTTTTCCCCGACCCAGCTTCTGTCTCTCCTTTTATCAGTGCTCTCTATCATCTTCTCCTCTGAATGCTGCTTTCTCTCTTGTGTCCTCACTTTACATTTTATTCTGCTTCTTTTTAGCAGTTCTCGAGTGCAATTGGAGCACTTATTCTCTAACAAAAAAAACCTACATACAATCCGAAATGGAGGCTGGACTAAAACATTAAGTATTTACTATAGACTGAATGTATGGATATATATTTTGATTTCAATTACTATAATCTATTGCATTTTTAAATTGTATCAACTCTGAGGAAGCAAGATGATTTAAAATGTGTTGCAAGGAAGTGTGAAAGACAGCCTAAACAAACGTGACATTGCACAGACTTCCTCAGTGTCCTGGTTTTGTCACTGCGTGAGTTGCAGAATTGCTTCCTGACAGAATACACTGACTTAGATTTATTTTTCTCAAAGATCTAAATCACAAAGTAGCAGCCAGCTCTGCCCTTCTGAGTTTCCACAGCTGAATCTGAATCACAAATCTGACCATCAGGGGAGGGGAATTTAATCGAGTTCTTTATAATGCAAAAAACCTGTCAGAGTACAGCCCTAACTTTTGTGAAATAACATTTACTGCTTTCTGACATTTTTTGCCATAGTTTGCCTCTTTTTTTCTTCTTTACTTTTTTAGTGTTGAAGCATTCAAAGACAATGGGTTTTCAATTGTTGACATTTTGCTACTGGGGACTACTCTCCCAGTAGTAACACATTCTATGCTCTAAAACAGCAGACTGAATGGTGCTGTACTTACTTCAACACTACATTAGGTAGTGGAAGCAACTCCAACTTAATCGCATATCAGAAAAAAGTGTCAGTAATAACAGCTCCACATGTACTCCACCACTTTTCCAGTATTTAGATTAAACCCAGAGTTCAGTGGAATCAGGAGCCACCAAAACAGTGACAACCCTGAGTTTCAGCATGTCTCAATAGACATCAATTATAAATCAATCACTAAACAAGAGTTACTTTAGGGGCACATGTCCCTAAACATGTGTTTGGTATGGCTTTTTTTGTTCATATTGTTCAATATGAACATGCTTTTTATAGCGAATGTGTCAAAGCGTCTACACGGTATAATTACAAAATGCACACAAGAGCACAGCTTCAGAAAAGGTCCCCACTAAACATACAAAGAGAACAGAACAACAGACTACAGACTAACAAAAGACCCAGCAACAGCATCATTCATTCCCAACATGTTTAATCCACAACTCCACCTCACTTCTCTCCTCACCGAGAGAGAGCAAGAGAGAGAGAGAGAGAGAGAGAGAGAGAGAGGGTGCGGATAGAGTGGAGAGGCATTTTTTGAATTGAGTAGGACAGAGTGATCAAGAGGGAGCAATTGAATGTGTAAGAGTGCAAGAGAGAAAGAAAGAGAGGGAAATGGAGACAGAGGTGGAGAGAGGAGGAGGGGGAGGAGCGGAGGAGGAGCAGCAGGAGAGAGGGGAGCTCTGCACAATAAGCCTAGACATGAATGCTCCTCGACACTCGTTTCCACACATCCCCTTCAATTTCAACTCTCTAATGGAACTAGCGACTTTCCGCACCCACTCACGTTGTGCACAAAGAAAGCATGCACACATACAGTCTCATATACCCACACACACAGAATAACAGGAGAACAAAAATAACGCTCATGAACATGTGTCAGTAAGACACACAAAGGAGAAAATACGGCCATATACACTGATTGAGGAGGCTAAGTACACACACACACACACACACAATAAAGCTTGTGCTGACAGGCTCAACCCACACACTGACATTTAAAAAAAGATGCATACAGCAAATACTAAATGACATGAGTAAATGTATATACACACAAAGAAAGGACACAAACACACACCACCACTTGTGCCTGTGAATTCATCCCTGTGTGATAAAACAAAAAAGATGTGATAAACTTCACACAGTGTGTGCGTGTGTGTGGGGATGATGCATCATGGTGCCCTTCTTCTGCCTCTAACCTCAGAGTTTGTGTGGGTGCATATATGTGAGTCTTTAAATCATGGAAGCTTCGACTTCTCTGTGCGTGTGTCCATTTGTCAAAGCACACACACTCCTCTTTCCAATATGGTTGTCAGAGCACGCCGTCAATCATAAGACAGGTTGCCCGTCTGTGTGCATGTGCGTGTGCGGACGGGCAGCGCCAGACAAGGTCACTGATAAGGGCTGGCCCTTTGGAGGCCCATCGCTCTCTCCCTCCTACAGACTGAGCATAAATTACTCCTCCAGCTTCAGCCACACAAACTGATATATGAACATCAGCCTCTCACCCCTCCCTGCCTTCTTTTTATTTCTGTTTCCTAACACCTTCCTGGCTCTAACTGCATCGTCTTCACTGAATCTGTACTATTAAGAAGGGAGAGGACTAATCAATCAATAAACAATAAACCACAATAAAAGGCAATAATGTTACTCCTCAGAAATGTCATTTACAGGCTGAAATCAGACAACAATTCAAAGGTCTCTGACGAGATACTTTAGTGATTTTTGTGGTAGCAGGTGCACAGGAGTTGTGTCTGCATGAAGACAGCAGCAAGATATAAGGTGGTTTCTTCTGTTTTTTTCCCTCCCCTTGGAGGTTTTGAGAGGAAAATCGAATTTTAATTTGAATTCAAACTGGCACCTTCAAGGTTTTAATGGCTGTGACAAAGGCGACAAGACGACTACAATACAATAAACTTGTCCTTGAAACTTTGTCCAATCAATGAGGATAAAATGAAGCCGTCTTCACTGCTGATGTGAGGCAAAAAGAAACAACTCTGTTTTCTAGATTAATGACAGATGATGACTTTATGACAAAGAGACCGTTTCCTGACACAACTGCAGACAGGTCAGCATGTTTTTGGGCATAGAAATGTGGAAAATGTAATTTTTATATATAATTTGTTTTATAGAATCTCTGCACTAGCGCACAAAAGGATACAGACAAAAGTCCTGTTTGCAGTAACTGCTACATCAACACCTCTAACGCACAGATGGTGGATTGAAGTGTTTATTTTTCTTCCCTAGCTTCATAAACACGCTGCCCCTCAGTTTCAGAGTCCATCCTGCCCGGCAAGCAGAAAAGGCGTCCCCCTGTGTTCAATTTTCTTTGCACAAGCAATGTCCTATGGCCATACAACAGTTTAAAATACTATGTGATAGGAATAGAAGAGCGATGCTTCAACAGTGTAGACGTACCTGTTTGTGCATCTCAATATTGAGCCCGTAGGACATCTCATAGTACTGAAATGAGACAGAGAAAAAAACAAGCTATAACAACACAGGTATCAAACTGTTCCAAAAATCTTCTGCACAGGACATCAATTTATTACCCTGACTAACTGTGTGACAAATCATGTTCGAAGTTAATGTGCATTTAGATTACACTCTAAAGGGAAATGGTATTTTTTCAATCTTTAGCTTGTTTTCCAAAAGCTTCTTAAGCTAGAATGACCATACATCATACAAGCTGTGTACAGATGCAGAAAGTGAAACACACGCAAACAAGTTTTATACATGTTGTTTGTAAAGTGAAATATTTTTCATGTATTTTACATTACATTCTATTTATTTAAAAGGCTTTTTATAGCAGTGCTTGCTACAAACTGTAAATGTGGGGAACAATAATGAAGTTAAAATACAGAAAATCAAATCAAAGAATCAAAAGAAACAAAGCTGTCCTTCAACACGCTCTACCTTCTAATAATCACACATGTTTGACATATTAATGCCTCTCAAGATCCCGGATTTGGATTCAACAAACGTATTCTCTTTGACAAACACGCACACACACACAAAGTAAAGAGGAGGCACCTTTCTGCAAACAGATACTGAGACAGAAAAGAGAGAGGCAAGAAAGAGCCTCTGTTGTGTGTGTGTGTATTCAGTGTTAATGAGAGGGCCACCTTCTAGGCGTCAACCCTGTTAATCACCCACTCTGTCTGCAGGGGGACTGGCTCTGTCACTGGAAAACAAACAACACACAGATCTCTCTCTCTCTCTCACACACACACACACACACACATTTATGTCACTCGTTTGCTCTCATGCGCGCGCACACACACACTGTTGCTTTCTGTTCAACCTCACACTAACAGTATCTTGTATGTGAACGCACGTGCATGTGCGCAGTATTTTTCTCTGTAGCTGTGTGCCCACGCGGAAGCTCCCTAAAGTAATTACGGCGCTGGGGAAATGGAGGTGCTGCCGCTGGCTGGGGGAGTGGGGCAACCTGATATGCTATTAGAGGAGGAGGGGGGGAGGTCATTGTGGGGATACAAGACTGGGCCTGCCACTGATGGAGTGGAAGTGCGATTGAACGTGGGCGCGTGTATGTGCATGCTGTGTGTGTGCATGTGCATGGCTGGTTGTGTGTGCATTTAAGACAGAGTGAAGGTGTATATGGTTTCAGCAATATTGCTTTCATAGTTCAATTTTATGGCAACATTTTGAGGTAAGCTGGGAGATGGAAATAAATGAAGATAATTCACACGTTTGTCTGTCCTTAAACAGTTTAATTAAAACCTAATTTGAAGGTCTTTATGGTTACTACCTGATCTATACAGATCCAAGTTTTACACAGTCATCCAGGTCCAGGTCGGATCCTGTCATATTATTGCAAGTTTTGGGTCTGTTTATGCGTAGTAATAGAGTGCATCTAAAAAGGTCAACAAAAATGGCAGCTCATCAGCACTGCACACATTAGTAGCAGAGCCAGCAATTCTGTACCAAGCCGATGTCAGACCTGTATTAATTGGTGAGATGTCACTGTGACAGTATGTGGACTTTTAACTGTAGACACTGACACTGTTGTGTCCCTGGCTGTGCATGTGACATTAACTAAAGACATGTTACGAGGGGTTTTCATAGCTCTGACAATCTCTGTCCTCCATTACACAAGAGACTGTGCGATTGTCTTGCTTTCTTTTTTCCCTGCATTACACAACAGTGTTTGGTGCCTTTTATGTGTATAATCTAGTGCAAAACATTTAAACAGACAAACCGAGATAAACGTCCTTACATCAGACTTTTGATTGCTGTTTGCATATATGCAGCTTTATCTGGTTTCTTTCAGTGCTTTGATTTGGTACCACAAAGGAGTCAAGGGGAGGGACAGCATTGTTTTTAGAAAGAAAATAGACAAATGTGTCTAATAGTGCTAGAAAAAACAGCTGCAAGCTGTATTTCACTTCATATACTGTTAACAATAAAACCTTCCATATTCCTTTGATTGCTTGTGTTGATAACATCAAGGCTCGAGGCTATGAAACCTTCCTGATTATCAACGAAATCAGGCAGACTTAGGTCATTAGGGAGGCTGGGTTTCTGAAAACCATGGAAAAGTCCACTATTATCTGTAATCTGCACAATTAACAATAACCTCCACATGTGCATAGTGCAAAATACAGTAAATATGACTTCATGGATTTTTTTATTAGCTTTTGCATGATTGCATTTTTGTGTTGAAAAATGTGTGTAATATATACAGCTGCTGTAAGGCTGACAGTGCCTGACTGAAACTGTGTGTACTCATGCCTGCCTGAAAGACACACACAAGAAGTATGTGTGTGGAGGAGAGAGGTGGAGAGAGCAGTGCGGCGGCGCAGATTAGATGAGATTAAAGCCAGTCAGAGGATCAATTAGAGGCAAAACATCAGACGGCTACACGGCTACGGCCAGCAACAATGAGATTAGTCCCGAGGTGGAGCAGAGAGCAGGCATGTGTGTGCGGGTTTGATGTGTGTATATGTGTATGTGTGAAGAGAGGCAGAGGCAGAGGGAGAAGGGGGAAACCAAGGAAACGAATGGGGGTTGGGAAAGAGCAGTCGCACATACAGTAACTCCAGAAACAAAAAGGAAGTGAACAATGGAGGAATAATTCCAGATCTGTTTCAACTATGGCCTTACATTTAAGGCACTGTGATGCCATTGAACTAACCACGATAGATTTAGCCTTTTCTGAACAGATGTCTGCATCAGGAGGATGCGATTCTTTGTTTGTGCAAAAACTCTTATACATACCATCTGGACTAGAACATTTGTCAAAAGAAAATAGAAAATCTTAGCATTAAAGTCAGGTTCACAATAAGAAATTTATGGTCAGACATCCCAGTGTCATAATAATTTCAAAAAACAAAGATTGACAAACACATGTGAATGAACACTTCTTAGTATCCGATACCTCTTTCTCTGTCCATTCTGAAATGGTTCTGATGAGTGAACATTAAAACAGCCAGATGACAGATCAACCTTTGATCAGGGTTGATCATTTTTTGAAGGGGTCATCAATTCAAAATCAACATTACACCCGCCCCTATTATTTTTGCTGAATGTTTGTTACTGCATGATCTCAGCATTTATCTCAGTGAGTACTGTGTTTGTGAGTGCATAGAACAGACTGCCAAACCTTTAAAACTGTGGGCCAAGATGTTATAAACCAGAATCATCCTTTTAAGAACAGCCATTAAAACAACATGAGGGAGGGAGGCACAGTGAAAAAAGGCTAACAAAAAAGGGTGTGAAAACTAAAGACCACCGAACATAATCTGTAAAAAAAGAACAATAGTAACAAAAGTAGCTGAGGACATTTTGTCAGACACACACACACAGCTTGACTCACCATGATATAATGACGCTGCATTTCTGACTTCTCGCTGGCCAACTTGTCACACTCGAGCTTCAAACTGGAGAGAGAGAGAGAGAGAGAGAAAGAGAGCCAAAGGAAGGAAGCACAGAGTCAGAACTTGTTATTCAGCTCGACAGTCTTCCTTCTAAAGTGCTGACACCAGGTGACTTCTGCCTCCTTCATCATCATTACCTCCAGTTTCACCAGCGGCTCTGTCATCACTTTCATCATCACTCCAACCTCCACCTTCATCATCATCAGCACCACCTCCGTTCTCATTATTTGTGCCACCATGATCATCTATATCATTATCGCCTCCTCCTCCACCTTTATCATCATCATTACCACCATCATCATCCTCACTTCTACTAGCTGCCTCTTCGACAGGAAGAGGTCAAAGTTGTTCTGAACTCCAGAGGCGAGCCCCAAAATGGCTGCTTTCTAAATCTGAGAAGAGACAGCCAAGTAAAAAGTCTAAAAATAGTGTTATCGTGTTGCCTGTGACCCAGTGGCTGTGACAGCCATTAGCTGTAATCATGTCAGCACTGATGTCACGCGAGGCGACAGGACAAAGGAGGATGTGTCAACAAGTCAACCTCATTGTCAAATAAAAATGGCAGAGGTAAAAAAAAAAGAAGAAGCCCTTTTTGATTTTGATTGAAGCAGCCAGTTTCAACGTGCCAGTCTCAGAAGGCATGATCTGATGTGAGGACTGAGCACGACTCATAAAAATAGGCACAGACACACGGTGAGTGGGTTCAGATTCAGGATAAATCTGTAACCTGTTTGATGGTGTGTGTACATTTATGCTGGGATGTTCTTCTCAGCTGTCTGCAGGAATGACAGCTCGATTATAGCGAGCGCTGGCTGACTCTTCATCGCTGTCTTAACTGGCAGACTGAACACAGTGTTACACCCAGCCAATAATGTGAGCTTACTCATACGCAGTGTCGTGCTTCTTCTATAATTATTGCAGCAGCTGCAGTGCTGGAAGATTCAGTTTTTGGTTGAGTGTTCATCTTTGCTCTAACTTTAAGATTCAGTAATATTGAACATTATGGATATTTAAACAGCAGTTCCACAGTGAGCCCAGCTTGGGCCTATGTTCACTTTATCTATTTTATCTCACCACAGAACAACTGGAGACATGATTCACTATTTTAAGGTAGGAAACATCATTGAGTTCGCCTGTCAATCAATTCTTACAAGAGCGGAAAACAAAGAATCAAGAACCAATGAATCAAGAATCAAGAAGAATTCCTCAAAGTGAAGACAAGGAGTTTAACGTGGCTCATCTGCAGTAAGAGAAGGACCATCTTGTCACCTAATTTATAAACTACAACATAAAAACGCTGCACAAAGCACTCTGAAATATAATATCTTTGTTTTGTGTAACACGTAAACATCCCTCATGTCTCATCGAGTCTTTTGTAGTGCTCCCAACCACAGTCACTACACAGAACCTCTACCCAAATGCAAATAAAGTTAACAGCTTCATAGCAGCATTCCAGTTTGTTCTGACGCATGCACTGTGATCAATTACCATCACAGATGTCCTAGGAGAGGCTCTTACTACCTCAGAGACTGACCTAACTATGACCACATGTGCAATTATTCTGTTTTGAAATTATCCTCAATCATGGTAAATTAAAATTAAAAATGAGATTTTAAATCATGCTGAGCCTAATACACAAGGTGCTTTTAAAAAAAACACTTGGATGTAACCAATATAATGACTGGCTGCTAAAACACTCCCCCATGTCATATTGTTGCATACAAAAAATCTAATGTGCATACAGCGTGTAAAGGAAAAGTGAACCACTGAAAGGAGATTACCCACAGGTAGTCTCAGCCCCTAGTAGAAGATGTGAAACTGGCTAGCACTTGTTGCAGTGTGGATAAAGCTCAAATACATCACTGAGGTGTGTAGTGTCCTGGTGTAGACACACGTCTGTAAACTACATAGGTTAGAAGGCACATGGAGGATGGGGTGTATTCTATTGATGGGAGCTGATGGGCAATTTTATGCTGTTGCCTGTTCCTATGTACATAACAGCAGCCTCCACTTATCCAAAACACCCCCCCCCCCTTCCCACCTACTCAAAACCCTTCCTGCTATCCCTGTGTACATGCGTAGGCTATGTGGTGGGTTGCCATGACAACAGGCGTCCCCACTGCCATCCTACCTGGGATTGGCTCTGTGCCTGAAATGATTGGTGCTCAGCAGCCCCCGGGCCTGCACCGCTGTTCTCAAACGACACTTTGATGGAGTTTTATTGCCGATTCTTCCGTCTCTAAATCGCTCCTGCTGTCATCTTTATTTTGATTTATGTATTCCCTGATCTATTTATGCATGTGAGCGAGGGGAGGGGGAGAAGAGGTGGGGGAATGAGGGTGGCGTAGAGGGGTGCGTAAAGGAAGACAACGACAGCTACAATACTTGGTACTATACCCTGGGGAATGCCTGCAGTACATTTGCCTTTTAAAGTCTTCAGCAACAGACAAGCGCAGCGCATCAGTAGATTGCTACAAAGCCTTGTCTGTGTCTCCCCAAGCCCCCCACCACATCCCAGCCTCCCTCCTGAGTCAATAGGAACGGTATGCATGTTCTGTATGCTCAGACAAAAAAGGTATTCTTTCAACGGCGCCCTGACTCTCTGAAGGGGGTTAAATGGTGCTGCTCACCGTTGTGGGAATTACAAAAACCAAAGACAAGGAAGAAGACACAGGGGGTGTTATTGCAGCATCAGAATCCTCTGCAAACAAGAGCGAACAGACCAGAGCGGGGATTTTGCACGATATGTCGGGCTTTCATCTGCCTTTGCCTGTCTCTGTAACCGGCAGAGGCAAGCCTCTGGAAGGTTCTGGGAGTACAGGTACAGAGGAACAAACCAACCTCCTCAGGAAGGAAGGCAGGCTTCAAAGACTCCACTCTCACAAAGAGAGGATTTCTTGCTGAGATGCAGGCCCTGTGGCATCCCCCCTGCCCCCCTTTTTATTACGGCTACCAAACAGATCTGTGAAGGTTGGACGTTGAAAGTACCTCAGACTTCTAGAACAGTTGCTGTATTTAAGCACTAAAGGAAGATCAATAGCCGAGGGTAAACGAGATTGATTTAGGTATGAGTCAATGAAGAATGTTTCTTTAGTGTTCAGTGTGGTAAGAGATTCAGACAGACGTCTCAATCTGATCACACTACCCACAGCTACTGCACGTTCACTGTGTTTTTCTGCAAACATTTATTCCTAAATAATTTGTTGAAGGATTCCAGCAAACTAGGTAGTGCTTAGTTTAGTGAAGTGAGTATAGATTTGTAGCAGTGTTATTTTACTGTCTAGGTTCAGTGTTGGTGTTTATTAACAAGCTGTGACAATGTGATGTAAAACAGTGCTGGAAAAAACATACATCTACATTAAAACCCATTCCTGGGAATGGTGTGTTATTGCAGCCTCACTCCATTTAGTTGTTTAACATAGTATATACAGGTAATACAAACACAGCCTAGGGATATAACTCTTACAACACTATACTTATCAGGCTGTCGTTTGTAGCTGGTTCTCTTTGTCGTTTGTGTGATTTTGAATGTGTATTAGTGTTTGCACCTGTGGTACTGTGCTTGAAGAAACTGGAACTCATCCTTGATCCTGTCACAGGAGTCAGAGGTTGTGAATTTCAGCTGCTGCGATGAGGCCTGCCAAAGAGAAAAAAAATTACAGTCAGAACCAAGTGGAAAGAGAAAACGCAGCAAAGATGAGGTGGGGTGAAAGAGAGCAGAGTGGGAGAAATAATTAAAAACATGAACATGAAATCAAGCGGTTTTCAATTTGCCACAGTCCAACGAGTACAGCATTACTAAAGAATTTGTTGCCAACTATGTTTCCACATATGAGGGGCCAAATGTACGAAAGGCTGTGTAGAATCAAAGCTTAAAGTGTACAGAGTAACATGCACACACATTGTCACTGCCAAAATTTCAAATCCCTGCACATGCAGCGCTCTGTTATATACTCTATCACTGTGAAATTATACGCCTGCACACAAAGTCTAACGCACACACAGCCATAATTAGCCATAAATAGATTTCAACACACCCCTATTTAACCTTCTATAGACATAACCCAGACTCAATCTATCCTTGTTCTGGCACCAGGAGCATCTTTACAGTGCTGAGGCAACCTTAAGAGTTATTACCCAGAGCTATTACGAACAATAGCACATGCCGTGAGCAATAACAGCCTATTGATTTATGACACATGAGTGAGTCAAACTTATAATTCAGTGTGCGCTATTATTTCAGGATTCCTTATTGTTAGTCCAACATCAGTTTGGGTGACAACATGCAAACCTATCAGGCTGCTAGAATAAATCTTTCTTGTATGAATAATGACAGCAATACACTTTTATAAATATTATTACAGAGAACTTGGCTAGGACTGTTTTTACAGCTGCTGTATTCTTCAACACATCAATATAATAAATCATAATTATTTTGTCTGACATACAGATTACAGACAAAACTATACAATATTGGTTTTCACCTTTAAACCGTTCTCTTTGTGTATTCTGTTGCTGTACTCTTAATTGCATATTACATAAACAACATAGTTTGTAGAAATACAATAGCTTCATAAAAGCCTATGTAATGGAAAATCTAAGGTAAACAGTAGACCTACAAGAGAGCGAATCGTCTAAACTGACAGCATTACTATGACCTATTTTGGTTCTATGTAGTAGTATTAGTCGAGCAGTTAATTCTATATTCTAGCCTGCAATGCTGTAAATGAAAATAAAAAGAACTTCGGATAAAACTGTGCAAATGCCACCTACGCCATGTAAAATAGACATTGTCAGGGTTGTACAAAGCAAGCTACACCATCGTTCTTCACCTAGCCTGGGTGTTGCTATTAGCCCTTTTTGTGATTCTGCCCACACTACATTCCCCAGGCAGCAGTGCATGGACTGGTTGTGTGTTAGAGCACAGCAAGCATCAAACCCAAATAGGAACAAAATCTCATTATTTCTCAGCATGCTGTATAATGGGTCAGGTGGGGGAAGAAAAAAAAATCGACATTTTCCCACTACGACTGAGCAGGCATAAAAAAAACATCAGAAATCTGATTGCAGCACTTACGGGAAGCTAGCCCACTGCTGTTAGGAATGACCTGTCGCTTTGTAACCTGCACCCCACGACAAGTCGCTCTGCCTCATTTTAAACTACAAATAGGCTGCTTTACATTCACAGAACCGTGGCTACAGAATATGCTAAGCAACAGGATTGCTTCAGGCTGGAGAAACAGACCTGCTTACTTCAAAGGCTGAAATCTTTTTTTTGCTTTGCGGCTCAGTAGGCAGTACCTGGCTAACATGGTTATGGGTTGGGGATTAATTCTTACTAATAGCTTCCCAGGGTTATACCATTGACACTTAAAGACCAGTAGAAATCAAGTTTATATCATGGCACATATAGAAAACTCAGAATGTGTTAAGTTGGAGAAAGTACAAACAGCTACAGCAAAAAAAAGAGTGCCATAAAACAGTGACAACTACGGCGTCCACATTAGACTTTCAAAATATCATGCAAAGTGCTAACATTATCATGCCACCACCACACACACAAACCCCCAATCCACACAACCCAGAACGCCGCTTGGAGACAGAGGCTGCAATTGTAAAGCAGAATAACCTTTTCTATTATCTCTCCAGCCAGTATGGCATTGACCAAACTCAGCAAACAACAGCTCAGCTATATGGGTCTGTGCCACACAAAGCCTGTGTCAACACAAGGCTACAAGCAGCCATGCAACTCACATTGCACTATGTGTGTTTGCTTTTGTGTATGTGAATATGTGTCTATGTACAGGTTGCCCTCTGTGCCAGAGGGCAGAGTTGTTGCTCAAGATCTGATTTCCTCTGCATGAAGTGCAGCATGCAAACGTTTAAAATACCAAAGTTTCTCTGAGTCAATTGCCCCAGGTAGTTGAGGCAGAGGAAACCAAACAAGACAAAGACATCAAAAAGCAATAGGAAGCAAGAAAGGGAGCAAAAAACAAGGCCATAAGGAGCAGATTAAGACTTCCATTAAAAAAGATTTTCTGTCTTTCCCAAAACAGAGTAGTTCAAGCCTTATTCAACAATGCTGGATGTGTCACAAAAACATTTTTAATTAAGCATATTATAATTTGACAAAACAATGCGTTTTCCAAGTGGCTACCAGCCATCAGCTTTTAATTTTAATCATGTATAATTGTGTGATGATGAACCTGTGAAACATGATAATGCAAATTTGTTACTAACTGAGACACACAACAGGCCACATTATAGTGGCTTGGTTGAGCAAATTACACAAAACAACTGTGACTGACTTGCATCTTCATTTAGCCTTGCATTTAACAAGTAATTTGTTAACAGGCTAAATTACACTTGGTGGCATAATTAACTTCTGTAGCCTTTAGGAAAGTGAATTACTTTTTTAACAAAAAAAAAAAAACAGTGCGCCTGCTGCTTATCAGCCCTTCTTTGGCTCTAAATCTTCCATGACTTCCAAAGGGTGCTTCTTGTTCTTATTTATGATTGGTTGTTCAACCTGTCTTTGTATTTATCAGCTGTCATTGGTACTTTTTACAAATTACATTTACTCTGCACTTACAGTTAGGAATAAATCACTGACAGCAACATTCAACTCAAAGGAAGAAACAGGGGAATTTTAATAAGGGATTAGTGCTTGCCAAAGAGGGCAAAAGTAGTAGTTAGCTCTAAGCAGTGGTCAACATCTGGAAGAAGATAAATGTCACACTTTACTTTGTACTTGAAAATGTTTCACAGATTTCTATGACAAATCAGAAAAGCAAAAAAGGAGTTTTGGCTGGTAAGAAAAATTGTAGGCAAAGTCAATGCACATTATAGCACAAAATGCTGCCAACCGGTTTGGAAGAGAGCTGGGACAAAGTCATTAAAGTAGTTTGGAACACATTTAGAGAACAGGTTCCAGTATGTTTTGTATCAAAATCATCCAAATGGCCTAAAAACTGGATTAAACATCCAGCAAAGTAAATTCTCACAGTCCCCAATTCTTTTGCTGCTACACAGCCAGAGTATGTGGGCCCCTCCAAATCCTCTGCAATATACACTGCTAACAATGTTTATTATCTATTTCTCTGTCAGTGACCAAAACAAGGTGCTCCACAGGGGCCTGAGAGCCCACAACAGATGGATGCCCATAATGTTAATGAAATACTGCCGTAATATTGTGACACATGCCATCTGCTGTGACAAAAAAAAAGGTGCCTGCATGCTGCGTGAGCGAATATGTTTGTGCAGTAGAAAGGCAAGGCTAATGTGTGTGTGTGCGTATGCTTTTGTTTATGCTACAGACGAAAAGCCTAGACTGCTGTGAAAGAGAAAGATGAGCAAGAGTGTGTAAGAAAGCTTTAACAGTGTGTGTGTGTGTGTGTGTGTGTGTGCGCGAGGGAGAGAGTTTTGTGTGTGCACATCTGTGTGTGGGGTGTGATAAGACTCTATGTATGATGCTTGGCTGCCAGAGGAACAAATATTCACTGCCATGAATCATACACAGGGATACACAACAGCCCACACACACACACTCCCTTGGATGTAAAATTTGCATAGTGCACACACACACAGAGTACCTAAATGTAGGACAATCTCTAATTTGATTCTGCCCTGCTCCTTTGAGACGTAATTAAAGCATTAAAAAGCTTTGTGCGCTGGTGTGGCAATTGAGACAGTCTTCAGCGAATAAATGGGATTCATCGTTTCAGGAAATTGCTGCCCCACCCCCATTCCCCTCCCGCCAACCCACAGCCCACTCATCGTCACTCCCCACACACACACACACACACCCACATGTTCCTGGCCTCATCATCTGGTCCAATCCATGTGAAATCTACTGTGAACCATAATGTCTATTTTAAATAAGAATCAGACTTAGGCTGTTTCTGCTCCGTAGATCATTCAACAAAAGCGATGTGAAGGGATGGAGATTACGGAGGGGGGCTCAGCTTAACACACAGATCACACTACAGTGATTAGACACACCAACAATACATGAATACAGTAGAGCATTTAGACACACAAGCAACAAGCAGGGTACATACACAAGCACACAGAAAGAAAAAAAAAAGAGCGTGTGTGCATGTGCGCACACACACACACACACACACACACACACACACACACACACACACAATACCAGCAGGATACATTGGAAAACATCCTCCTCAGTATAAATCCTGCCTGAGGGTAGCGGCAGTGTGGGGATTGTATTTCCTGGAGCACTGCCTGACTGTTTACATCTCAGTTGGAGTGTGTTTGTGTGTGGTGTGTGCGTGTGTGTTGGGGGCAGGGATGGAGCCTTGGCATTGTAATCACTCACTAATGACTGGATGTTATCTCACTCCCACTTCTAAATGAAAGCAGAAGATCCACACTGACGAACAGTTGGCCTATTTCTCAATGCCAGGTTGTCTGTTTGCTCCATGGCAACAGTCTCAAGGATGCCATTTGAGCCATCCGCTTCGTCCATCACAGTTTCCCACTGTTCAGTTTGAGTGAAGAGGAGAGACGCAAACACATTATTATTCAAGGATAACGCTTTTCCTAAATGACTGAAAAGAAAAGTGTTCCTGTTGAAAGCAAAACAATCATTAGCCTTTTTTCAGCTGACTTTGTTGGAAAGATTACAAATTGTAGGGGTAAATTAAAGACCAGGTTTGAGCACAGTATGTGTGTGGTTTCACATAAATACAAGGGGTGCACAATACCACTTACTTTCAGGCGTGGGTACACTTACATTTGGATACTTGCAGATATCAACAGTGCCTAATAATAATGGATAATTTTTACCATAAAAGTTACAATTACCACAAAAGTCCCTTCTGAAGACAATATGTGCTCAAGCTTTGAGAAAGGACCAGTCCACTGCACAGTGAAGAGTGCACTGCTGGGCTAAATGTCAGTGTTGTGTTTTATGTGTGCCTGGCTGTGAATGTGACTGCATAGGTGTTCCTGTTATACTATTTTAAAACCTCCCTGAAGAGTCTGTTCTACAGGACTGTACAATCAGCATTGACTCACACTGTCTTCTCAAAAAGAGGTCAGATTCTTAGGACATGTGGTCAGCATCACCATCTGATGGTTTTTGATTTGTATGGCACATATTGTCCCTAACTGAGAAAGTCTGACACCCCCATTAGTAGGTTGAACTTGACAAAACTGCCAAACTAGTCTGCTCATGTTATGACTATGACAACTTATCCATATCCCTGGGCAGAGGCATTTGCACCTTGAATAGATAGCTAGCTGTGTGAAACATTAAGATGCTACAGAAATACAGGCTAATGTCCTCAAGCTAAATATTTCACACACTCTTACAGAAGGGGTACATTAATAGCACCAATGACCACCTTTAGAGAACAACACTAAAGAACAGGGGCATCCTTACATGCCTTAAGCGGCACAAAGACATAAGACACCAAAACAGGGCTAAAATAATGACTTTACCACAACATAACAATAGGAGGTGTCCAAAGCCCATTTTTTTCTGCGTGAAACGTTCTACAGAGAGGGTTCCCCAGTCAAATCTGATCTGTGCACTGGTGTACAAAACACATGGAGTCTGTGTCTAACATTTGGGCAAACCTTTCAGCAAATATCCATCATGACATGATTCACCGAGCCAGACACTGAGGGCTTAAGCCTTTTGCTAATACACCAGCCCCAAACAAGATCGCATCCTCCATCTAAGAATAGCTCCAACCAAACAATTCCATCTAAATATCCCGGATTAGTGTTCGGTCTAAAGCATATGAGCCCAGTGATCTGAAAGAGGGACAGGGCTAACTGGCCTGCATCCAAGCTCACCACAGCCAGCTCAGTCTGGGCCAAAAGGAAAGCCTTGCTATGTTAGCTATGTGTGCGAGAGGAGAGGCAGAGGAATAGGATTGTGTCTTCAGCCGCTCTGGACAGGGGCTTTAGAGCGCGGGGAGAGCCTAATCCTGTTTCGGCCAGGAATTTGATTTTGATTATTATCTCTCACAAACCAAGCGGAGGCTTACCCCCATTTCTGCACCGTTATCCCCACAACACACACACACACACACACCTCCCTCTTGCTGCCCAACAGATTTGACCTCGTTAAGATGCTTTAAAGGGGATTATTCTACTTTTATCACTTCGAGTGAAGTGCCCTTGCAAACATAGGCTTGGCATGGCTTGGCTTCCCACCCTCTGCAGAACTATCTTGACCCCATGAGCAAGGCCAGCCAAGCGCACAGTACACACAAACACACAAACATGACAGTTGAGGCACACTGCCCTGCAAACACTGATGCCGCACAAACACAGACACACACACACACACAGTAAAAGAGTAAAGAGATTGCAAAGCCAAGGGAAGTGGGCAATTTGTCAAGAGTGGGGAAAGTGGTAAGGCCGACATGACTGTGGGTTTGGAGACCATGGCTGAGATTAAAGCCAGGCGCGCAGAAGGGGGGCTTTAAGATTACACCCAGTACGGTTGTGCAGATGATTGATGCCTGCTTGTAAAAACCAAGGTTATTACTTACAACCGTCAGCGAAAGAGGAAAGACGGGGAGGGAGGAAAGAAAGATTAGTCCCACTGTTTGCAACAAGTAAGTGGACAATAAAAGCATGGTGGGGACACTAGGGAACTTCTATTTTATATTCTTTTCTGAGGGGCCTGCACTTTGTTCTTTTATATGAACAGCTGCTCAAATTTCGATCCATTCATTTTGAGTGTTGAATCATGATGCCATGTTTAGACTGACAGTATCTTTGTGTCCAAAAAAAGGTTGGTTAAAGCATTTAAAGATGCTTCACCTTCACCTGTAAGAGCCATGACACATCAAGCTGATGATCAGTCATTGACATCTTCTGCTATTGAATGTCGTTACCATACTGCTGTGCACCCTGTGGCAGCAATATGCAGCAGAGTCTTTCAGTGAAACAGATCTGTCGGACTGCATGAGAAGAGAAACAAGAATCAGGAGGGCATACAGAAGTTTTGTCTCATTTTTCATCCTTATCTTATCTGACCACTCCAATACACAGATTTTATAAGAACACATCCATCAGGAGCCATCTGTTGTGAGACATTGTTATGAAAGTCCCAAGAAAGCATTTCAATACTAAAGGCTGTTCCATACTCCACGAGAACAGAGAACAGAGAACTCGCTCCACGGGTGGTAAGAGTAAAAAAAAAGTTTGTCTCGGCACGGAGGTACCATACTCCGCAAGACATGTGTGTGCAGAACTCCCTCATATGGCCCTCCTATGCAGCGCACGTCACACACAAAAGGTTGACAAAGGTTGTGCGCACAGTCGTGGTTACCTGGCCTAACGAGCTGATAATGCTCAGGGAAGATGGCGTACAGCATGACAATAGATAGAAGATCAGTGTAGCTGACTGTAGCAGACCTCTGGTCTGTGTGAGTTTAATTCTGTGAATGTGAGGTTCAATACTGGGATTAGTTTTTATCGCCACCTTTTGGACAGACACTGTCCTCTGTGCGCTGTGTTTCTCCGTTGTACTTCCTCCTCCTGTCTGTGTGTTCTGTACCTGAAGAAGCTCTTGCGCTTCTCCACATTCATCACGCCCAAAATAAATTCCGACCAATCACAACATGGTTGACGCACAGCCTTGAGAGAAAAAGTTCTGCCCAGGGAATGTGTCCGAGAGCACTGCACAACGGGCGGTCCAAGAGAAAAATGATGTCATTTTGTGGGTGTAACGTCGGCAGGGGGAAGGGAGTTCTCTGTTCTTGTGGAGTATGGATCCAGCTTAAGGTAAACCCTAGCACTATTTAAAACAAAGCTCTATCTTCTATGTGTAAATGTCCTTAGCTTGTGTAACACTGACAGGACGTCCTGTCGCAAATACCAACGACGTAACTGACAGGTACTGGTGTTTACTCAGGAACAGCAGGATGCCAGCTCTGTCACAGCAGGACAGGGATAACACCTGCCAACCTGTATTCTGAATACAACACACCAGCAACCAGTATAGTTTGATTGTGGTCTGTCCTCAATTTCCCCTCCAGCAATTGAGGTTTGCTGGGAATTTTCATGGTGACTAAAAGGGGATCTTAGTAGGGATGAAGCATTATATTGTTTCAATTGTGGCCTTTAATGCTCTTTGGCCTATGAACTGAGCAGCTAATTCTCTTGTCTGGACTGGTGCATTGTCGTGTATGATGGCAATTCTATGGGCCGTGGCCAAGCCGAGCCAATCATGCCGCCTCCCATCGAGCCGCTTTGTTCCAGCCCATCGCTCCGTCTGCTCTGGGGAAGGGCTACTCCACCAACCACCTTCTCTCTTCCCACCTCCTACATTCTCTTTGTAGAAGGGCACTGCTGAATACTGACGCTGTTCTTCACTCCAAATCCAACTTCATCCCCACAAAATGCATATGCACATGCACACTACCTGATGAGCCCTTTGACTCTATCTGAACATGACATGCCAACTAACTGCCAATTAAATTTTTTTGTATTCACACAGAACATCTTTCAGGCATGCACGCACACACAAATGCACACATACACAATCTTAAATGTATACAACAAAAGGCCATCCCACACAAACTAAGCTGTCAATTACTCATGAATTTGTAAAATGACAGCATGCATGCTGCTTCCATAAATGCAGCAGAGGCACATACACACACACACGGCTCTGCAGATTTGGTACCACTCAGCCGACATCTGTTTTTATTTATATTCATGTTCTTTCTGGTTTGCTGCAGCTCTTTGTGTAAAGCAAAGCGGGCCGAGCTGACAAAGAAGATCAGATACAGTCTGACTTGTTTTCAATAATATTTCAGGCAATGCAGTGTTAAAATAAATCTTTATAATTACAAGAGAAAATCAATTTTAGGCAAGTTCAAAATAATGACATTGTCTGTCAGTATCAAGTCAGATGCTGCTCTGGTGTACACTGTGAACTCCAAAGGGAAGCAGTTTATTCTCTTAGCAATCATACTTAAGAATTGGGTTGCAGCATTTTAGGGGTCACTTCCTTTAGCTTCCCTAATTGCTATGCAGCCTAGAAAATTTTATGTCCTACAAATAATTTTAGAGCAGCCCTAGTTACCATTTTTTGAGCTTTGGCAGGAATCAGTAGTGAATATTGAGACCAAGACAATATACAAATTCATGTATTTGGTCAATACTTCTGTCCTAAGTGTTGGCTGATATTTTACAAAGAAAAGCGCTAGGTTGAGCTATAATCCAGCTCAGGTGATCCCCACATGATGCCCTTGCATGTTTATACTAAACCAAAAAAAATCAGACATGATTATACTCCCATGTTTGCTTTAAGCTTGAATACTGCAATCCTACAACAACCCAGTGCAGTGAATCCCATGTGTTTAAAAGACATGTCCTGGTGTTGTGTACATGCACACAAAATTATTCTTCCATATAAGGTGTGTGTGTGTGTGTGCACTGTTTACAACAAATGAATACAAAGCACACAGGAAAGCTGCTGGCTTCTTCTTATTGCTTTTGTGTTATCTGTTTTTAGGAATGAAGTAGAAAAGTTGCGTAGGTCACCATTGTGGACAGTTTTATGGGCATACAAGCTTGCTACATGTAGCCAGCTGATAGAAGTACAAGTGAGCATTTGAATGGGCATTCACATGCACCTTTTCTGCCTACTTAAAGTTAAGTCAGTGTGTCTGTGTGTTCAACAAGAGAAAGGCTGCACCAGTCTACACCCCTCCCCTTTAAACCAACCCAAAAGCATTTTGACAATCATCCACTGTGGCCCTTCACAAAAATCAACATCACCTGTGACCCGTGGCCTCAACTCGGCCACTCAAAAGTAGGGCCTCCTGCAGGGTGGTGGTGTTTGGGAGGGGTGGGGGGGTATGCAGGTCCGTGTTTGTCATGCTAATCAGCTGGCCTAACCTTAGCGACCCAGACATCTGCTGGCCTGCGTGTGTCAAGCCCCACATTCAATTTGTTCCCCACATACAAAAAGCAGATAAGACTCTTGAGGCTGGTAAGAATGTCTGTGTGTATGTGTGTTCTTGTTGTTGATGTTGTAAGGGAAAAATCCTTTTATTCCTATGCATGTACTAGAGCAATAATTACCAGCAGTGTCCAGTACTCCCCCATCAAAAGACACACACAGCCAGGCTTGTAGCTCTTTCTCTCTCACTCACTCACAGACACACACACTTCCCTGTGTGTGTGTTAGTGAGAAATGTGTGTGTGTGCAGCAGAGCGATGGAGCAGGGGTGGGGGGAGTTTGTTTAATGGGCAAGACAGGGGACCGTGGGGATTAAGCTCCCCCCAGCTGGAGGCTTTAGAGAAAAGGCTGGGGGCTGTTCTGTTAATTCAAGTGGGCTTAATAATGCCTGTGCACCCTCTGCCCCTGACCCTCCCACCACTACATCAGATCTGGGAGGAAACGCATGATAAAGGGAGACAAGGAGGAGGAGGAGGAGGTGGTGGTAGTGTGTGTGTGTGTGTGTGTGTGTGTGTCTGCAACCTGTGGCCATTTCTACAGTTGAGCATGGGCTCAGGGGAGACTTGAGAGATTTCACCTCCATATTACTTGCAGTACTCTCTGGCTTTGGCACCAGGCCTTTCTGTTGCTCCACTTTCACACCACAGCCAGCTTTGTTGAAGCTGCATTAGGATTAATCAACACCCAAACAATATGGCAAATGCTGTCAACTGGGTCAGGCACAGTGCCACGATCAAATGAGGGCTTTTTCCCTCTTAAACCAATGAACTGTGCCCGTAACCTGCAACAGGGGATTAAAAATGTGCCTGTTTAAATAATAATAATAATAATAATAATAAATAAAAAACATACAGGGATCCCTGTTAATACTTGGAAACCTCTCTTTTACACTGGATAGAAAGACCCACTACTATCTGGCTTTTGTGTCCAATAGGAACATTTCAGGCTCTATGTAATAGAAAGATAGGAAAGGAATTGACTGCCATCTACACCAAGGCTTCCAAGCATGTATGCCAACTCCTGTGTAAATACGGTATAAGGCCACATCTGATCAGTTCTAAAGATAATATGCATCTATACGACCAAAACAATCCAGTGTAATTTAAACCCATCTAGAGCACTAAGAGCAGTGGACAAACAGTAAAAAACTTCCCAGGATGAGAAAGAAAATCCATCTCTTGTGTATATATAAAATCTAAAAGCAGATTGTCCTCTGCCATTAGGCCTTTCACATTCACATTAACAAAATAAACTGCTTAAAGCATCTCAGTAAAGGCAACAGGAAACGCCGTATCATTATTTTAATGCAATGTAACCGCACATCACCACCATCATGTACATAGTTTCCTCTGTGGGTTCTCTGCTGCTATCAAAGGGGCAAAGCTGACAAAAGATGATCCTTGATTGTGTACATCCACTGTGGAATTGTAAAGCTTTTGTTCACATCATACGCCAAGAAGGAACTTTAAAGCTAACATTTCTACATATGTGAGAAAAGGAGAATAAATGAGAAAGCAGATCTAGAGGAGGGTAAGTACGTTTGAGAGACCCATCATCTGTCGTTATGCAGCTGTGCTGTTACTCTCTCATCCTCCAGCTCCTTATCTGTGACACTCATATCTATATGGGTGTCACACATTCTCCCCATCCTTGGACCCTGTGACAGCAGCAGCAGCTGCTGAAAAGAGCCAAGATTTCAAGGAGGGGAGGACATGTATGTATGAACAGAACGAGGAAAGCCACAGTGGAGGCAGTTGGAAATGAATGGCTGTAGTCAGTTAAGACTGGACCAGCTGCAGCTCCTGTGAAGAGACATGTTAAATTCCCAAAACCCATTTTTAATCCTGTGCGCTGGGTCTTAATACTCCAATCAAGCAGCATAAGGGCACTCAATTGGATTAGAAAAAATAACTTCGCAGACAGGCAGACGGGCAGGAGTGGAGTGGCCCAGCTGCTCTCACCTTGGAAAAAGGTGACTGAGTTCTCACCCCATCAGGAGGTGACTGTTTGAAAGAAGGGCTGTAAGATGTCCACCACCACTACATCTTAAAACATTTGCTACGTCCATGCCTTGCATCCATATGACTCAAATCTTTTAGGACATCTTAAAAAAAGAGACATTTAAAAAAGATGCCCCCATCTTAGATTTATGTTCAAACATATAATCAAAGGGACTGTGATGGATGAGAGCAAGAGGGACAAAGAGGGACAAAGTTCAAGGCACAATGTTGTGACAACACAGCATGTCTGTGGGACACTATTGTTCCTGTGATTCGCAGAGAATGGTTATGTGATATGCATTTTTAGAGATGACAGAAAATATTCTAAGAAACGTTGCTTAAATGTTGAAAGGGACAAATCCTTGGAATGTAGAGTTCAAGTAACTAATATACTCTAACATCACAATTAATAAACTCTGATAATCCATAATCCATACACTGCAACCACAAAGGGGTTCCTGTTGTGAAGAATAAAAGTGAAGACACGCAGGAGAAAACAAAAGATCACAGCTTCTCGCTCAAAGAGTGAGCAGTCTACGAGTCTCTGTCATCATTTGCATGGAGCTGCACCAACCATGACATGGGTTTTTGTTTGTAACCTGCTTTTGAAGACAAAGAAACAAGCACCGACACAACCTTTTCCACAGATATTATTCACACCCGGTTGCTTCGTTTTCAATCACTGCATTGTTTATTTGACGAATCATCATTCCCCTTCATTTTCATTAAGTAAAACTGATCTAACTTCTCACCGATCATTTTCACCTGCTGTTCTACACTCCACAAATCCACAAATAGGGCGTATTTTACAATCTGAATAATTGGTCCAACCTCATGCTAAAACTACTCTAACGTAGATAACAAGGCGTCAGATCTAAACAAGTACTAAACAACTGCAGCCACTGAGATAAAACTCAGAGTAAAATGAATGATACCTGTAAAACTATTTATGATCAATGATAATGAAGTTTTTTCCAAACTGGATTTTCAGACACAAACATCTGCATTTTAACTTACTGGTCTTTAACACCTTTATGGGATTTTATTGATCTGACAAGCTAGGCTGCTTCCAGAGGTTCCCAAATCCTTACATCCTGTTTTCAGGTCTGGGGACTCACATAATCATCACCATCATCTTCATCAGCAGCAGAAGCAGCAGCAGCACAATCAGTCAACCACAGACTGAGTGCCAAAGGGCAAAGCATTCATGTCACAAGACATTCAGGTTCCAGCTCCAGCAAACAACACTTACCCTTTCTGCTGCTCAAAGAACTAGTGGTGGAAACAACACATTTCCAGAGAGACACAAAGGGCACAGTCCCCAATAACAAAACAGTCTACCTGCTGGTCTGCCTGATTGATACTTGCACTAGATACCCAAAATGATCAACCAAAACTAGGAGGGGGGAAACACCATATCTCAGAGCAGGCAGGTTTCTTAATAATATTAATTTCAGACTAGACACCAACCAAAAACAACAACAATTTAATCAGAAACCCACAACTAATAGAATTACTGCTGGGCACTTCTACTGCACCAAGTGACACAGTTCTGCTAGTTACTAAACATGCATGTATGACCAATGGGCTGGGAGACCTCATCACTGATGAATGCATGGCCTGGTCTGAGTTTCTGTTACCATGGAAACCTGAGATTTAGGGGGAACAGAGGAGATGTGCGCATTTTCCTGTCAGCCTGCCAGGTGCATTTTGTATGGACACCATTTTTTTCTATTTTTTATTTTTTTTTTAAATATCGTTTGTAAAATAAATGAGACTTAATCGACACACCATGCATTTGAAGATGACTTCATTGACATCACCTGGAACAAAGTTTAACAGCTTCCAGTGCAAATTCAGAATATTTTCTAATATTTCCAACCGCACATCTTCTGCAGAACTTACTAGAACTTTACAGCACTTTCCCTCTGTCCCATAAATGTCCTGTCTGTGAGAAAACATTACACTAAAAACAAGTTGCATAAATCATTTCTCCTCCTAAACTAAACCTGCCAAGAAAAAAAAACACTCGGTACCTAATTTGCTGCACAAATGTCACATTATATAAAAAAGAAAAAGAAAAGAAAAAGAATCACTTACTGAGTGTCTTGATTGTGGAAACATCATGTCAGTTCCTTGTTTGTTGCCTTCCTTTTCCAAATTAACAGTGTGGCCGGTGTTTATGTTTTCCTCTGGTCCTTTGTCCACAGCTTGCCCAGCCTAACACAGGAGCTGTCCAGCGTTAGCAGGATGACTAGCTAACAGTAGCTAGCGGGATCTCCCCCCCTCAAAAATCTAAAAATGAAGCCGAATAAACGCGAGGTAAAGAGTCGCCGTGATATCCGCATTCAGCGGTACCTGTCCCGACCCCGTATTTACTGTGTGTGTGAACAGGAAACCACCATCAGTGCCTGGCTCCTCTCGGGCTAAGCTAGCTAATTCTTCAAAAGCTGTCAGTCAAAATGATTCATCGCTGTTGCAAAGCTTTCCGCCTCAACGCACAAGCGGCAGCGGTGCGAGCTCAACGCATGTAAATTAATAACGTTATGCACACACACACATACACATACACACAAGATCTCACACACACACTAGCGCGCACACACACACACACACACACTGAGGTGTTTGGATGTAGCTAGCGTAATGTCTCCTTCTGTCGTCTTCAAAGCTTCCAGTTCCTTCAGCCAGCTGCGAGCACGCTGATGAAAAAGTGAAGAAAAACCTCCGGTGTAACACCCAGAAATAACAAAATGTCTGCGGGTTCGCTTAAGTTGAATCTCCGCTTTTAGTCCAACGGCAACAAATTGGTGTAAGGACAAAAACCTGACAGGATACAACTGGACTCGAAACTGAAATCTTTTTCCGAGTTGAAGCTGTGAACGTTTCTCCTGTCTGAACCTGAGGCTGTGAAATGAGAGTGGATTTGTTTGCGGTAAGTGAAGCCAGAAAGTCAGTCCATTCCAGGAGCTGGTGGTGGAGAGGCGAGACGCTGCCGAGCTGAACGCCCCACACAGAAACACGGCGTGTAGAAGAGCCGGGGGGAGCCGCTCTACACGGCGCGGATCTACACCACAGCAGCAGCAGCAGCTGATGTCTGAGCAGCGAGCGCCTCACGTGGACAGGTCAGCAGCACGCGAGCGCCCGCGCGGCAGGAGGAGGTGCGTGGGGAGGTCCCACGAAAAATCACGACCTGTGGACTCTTTCCACAAGTTGGGCTGGAGTCTTCCGGAAATCCTCTGACCCAGTTCTCCGTCCATCTGGTCCAAATTCACTCCTCACACATCAACTCTGTGGATAATACTCTGGTCCACTTCCTGCCTAGTATATCCACCCACAGCATGTGGCTCAGTGCTCATGGTGGGGCTGGTTGGTGTGTGTGCGTCATTTAGCATAATAACAACAACAACAATAATAATAATAATAATAATAATAACAATAAGCAACCAATCACAAATGTTGAACTAAAGAACTTCCTGTTGTCACATTGAAAAACATACATTTCTGTATATGCCATGTTAATTTTAAATTAGATGTCAGCAACACCTTTGTAACTGTCTAACTGTTGGATTGTTGTGTAATGCTAAAACACACACACAGACCGGTTGAAACAGCTAACAGCTAATGAGGTTAATTGGCACCAGATCAGTGACATAAACATTAAATAAAAACATCACAGAGCTGCTCAGAAGTTTGTGAAGCCTTTTTATATTTAATTTTTATATTTCTGCATAAGTATGACCCAAAACATCTACTGACAGTGGAAAAAGAGAACCTACTCAAACAAATGAAACGTTTCACGTTGTCATGTATTCAGTCAGGATAATGATCCAATGTTATTATATTAACAGTATGTGAACCGTCACAGTCTGCTGTGTGAACCCTTGTGCTGCAATAACAGTAACATTACATTTCATTTTGATTAGTACAGAATATTCTGAAGTGCTCACAAACAGGCAAGCAGCACTGTATAGATGCTGGAAGGGTCTGAGTTCAGAGAAGATTGATTCAAGTGAAGCACAACTGTGCTGTGAGCCGATTAATCCACGTGTGAAATTCATCTGAAAATCATGGATGCATGCGGGAGGACAGGGCACATCTGTGAGCACACAGTCATGTATGGGTTGTGCATCAGTGACAGTATCATTATATTAGAATGATCTAATGCACGTTTTAAAGACATTACACTGAAATATTCTCAGGTAAATACCTAAAAATGTGTTGCTGAGGAGTGCTGACCTTGTTTTTAGAACGACTATTGTAAACAGTAAGATGAATCACATCACATGTGTATGTAGCTGCAGAACATAAACTCACCTTCCTGATAGCTGGTGTGCTCCATGAGCTCTTCTTTGTTGGTGCAGCTCCTGTTATCCTGTAAAATTAGTTCCACTTAAAGCACATTATTAAACCAGCCACATTTGAGTTCATTTAATATTTACTGCACATGTATAGTGTATGTGATGTATAAAACCAACAGTTCAATAATGTGGTGAATGCATTCAGAAATTATACAAGGACTGTACAAGGATGCAATAAGAGAGTATAGGAACATATTTTATTCCAATTTAAAACATTTAAAGGAGAAGGCTATGTAAAAATCATTTTCATGTTTGAATGAGGTTCAGGCAACAGTGGTTGAAATGAAACATACAAAAAGAGAAATATGGCTAAAATACTGTAAATCAATAACCATTAGGACCCTTTTCTCAAGGGCATTGCATGAATAGAATATCTCACCCGCCCACTCCCTCCCCTACCTGACAAACACATGCACTTAAAATGACACTTATCTTAAAAACAGCAGTTCATCATTAATCTTAAATATAGAATAAAATTGTCCTTTTTTGTTAATTAATCATACTTAGTGTTTGTTTTAAAAACTGGACCATGAAATTCACAGGCCCTCTGATTTTTCACAACATTGGCACTTGTTAAGAATCTGGCTTTACAAAGAAAGGGGATTGGCACACTCATTGTACAGAATTTACATTTGGTATACTTAAAAAAGAAAAAAAGAAAAAAAATCAAACAAAAAAATACATTACTTTCAATTTGTACACCACTACACAAAGTTAACTCTTTAAAAAAAAAAAAAAAAAAAACATCTGTCATCTTAAGTGGTCCTAAATACATGTCTTAAGGTGTGTCAACCTTCCAAAGAGAAAACACAATGCAAAGATAGCTTTTAATATCACTGTATGTCCATCCCTCTAACCACAATGGAGCTCAAGCATAAGCGATAGCCATCGACATGTACACACACACATACACACACACAGCGACCTCAGAGTACCAACGAGCGCGCTTGAATGGACATCTAAAGTTGCATGAATGCAAGCCCATTGCAGTGGTGCAGTTTCAGTGCCTTCGACCCAGAGAGAGAGAATACACAGTCCGGTCAAATAAAGAAGAAGAGAGAGAGCGTGGAGAATGGCGTACGTAAACTCACAGCACATTCGCTCGCTCGCCATCATTACCACCGAAACACAAATTCAGTACCTTCACTTGGCAAAAGTTTCAATAAATACATTAATACTGAGGCTAAAGCTTCATCTGGAAAAGAAATAAACATGAATCAAAAGTTTTACCTCAGAGATCTGGGTCCGGTTCTAACAATATTTTTTAAAATCATCTTTCCTGTCTTTTGCCTGGCACAGTATTTTGTACTGGATTTTAAAAAAATGCATTCTGTGTGGAATGAAACAAAAACTTCTAAACACCAAGCTCTTCTGATAGCTCAGCGTGGCCATTTGACTCTGAACAAAGACCAAGCAATAGAAGCTGAATCAAGTCAGTCTGCAGGACAGTAACTCATCTATAAGGAAATGTGTAAAAGAGCACATGCCTGCTGTTCAGGTAGTGAGCCACAGTTCAGGCAGAGCCGAGCAGACGCCCTGAAAGCCATGCTGAGAATGTTAAAACGGACATCACCGAGGTATCCCAGCAGTGCAGCAGAACACAAAATTCCTCTCTAAGCTCTTAGCTTATTCTTCCTCACATCAAAATATATATATTTGTGCCATCTTTGAAATTGTATTGGGGTCACATGGGACAAAAAAGGCCTTTAAATGTTTGCTGAAGCACCAAAATTTTACCGAAAACAAAACTGCAACCAAAGTAAAACTATGTCTGAGCTCTTTAACACCATCATAACAAATGGCACTTTGCATCGCAGTGTACAGATTCCCCCTAAAGCGTAGGAAATCTGACACACACCTTCTACCAAACTATCCCCCAGTACAGTGGAAGCATATCAGAGTGTACAGAAAATTTCTTTGATGTTTAATCTGACAATTCCAGCTCATTCAATGTGCACATAAAGGTCAAACTGTCCCAGCACTCCCTTTTATTTCTGACTCACAACACTGTCAAAGTCAAACATGGGATCACTACCAATGAAGAGGCAAATATGCATAAGCACACAGTGGAAACTATAATGAAGCCAAAAAGGTCAGGTCATAGGAGGAGCAACAGTGCGGTAAGGTGCAACAGCTTGGACACTAAAAATAAAAAGTGCTTCTGCACCTCAGGAAACACCACTTGGCCGTTCTCCTCTAAAAGGCAAAAAAGCTGAATAAGAGCCAAACAGCCACCAGACGTCCTTCAGGAATGTTGTGTAGGCCTCTCTGGACTGCTGCATCCCCACCCCACCCTTCACTGAACCTGCGGCCATCACTCTCAACAGGATGTCAACACACACTTCATTCAGACCCCCCTCCCCGCCCCACTCCCTTCCCCGAAGTTAATTAATTGCACCTTTTTTCTCTATGCCATCCATAGAGTCCTTTCATTTCTACCAAAGCTGCTAGGAGTAGCCCTTGTGATGAAAAAGTTATGAAAACTTACCTGAATTACATTGTGAAGACAAAAATAGCCATCTGTCAACTCTCAGCTTAATGGAATATTTACACAACTATCAGGCAAGACGCACGATATGGGATTGGTACCAAGAGCCAACGCATATCTGTAAAAACTTCCAAAAAAAAAAAAAAGCAAGCATCCTTGAACAGTAAATATTTAACAATTAAGTATTTTTTGTCATTTTCCTATTTGCATAAAGCACAAACCTGAACCGGAAACAGTTTTCCTTTGTCAGGCATTTCAAAACAGAACTGCGACAACTAAATATATGAAGTATCATTAGAAAGATAGAACACTTGTCCATAAAATAGTTTTGATATTTTACAGCAGTATAAAATCTCCTCCCATCCACAAGGTTGGAAAAAATTTGAGCTGGAACTAGGGAGGACGTTTACTGTATCAACAACATGTAGATCCGATTGATAAATTAGACATACAAAAAAAAGAACTATTTACTGTCTTCACTATCTGTGACCACTTATCAAATGTTGGCTGGAGAATAAAGGTGATTACAGAGAGAAGCCGTTTGGATGGACCAACTGAAGCGAACCGGCAGCGCAAAAAGCTTTGTCATCAACAACTGACTATTGCACTGTACTAATCTGGTGTCATCATTCACACTTTGTGCACAGGAAAATTACTCTCACCATCAAAGAAAAAAAGAAATCACAGTACTGTTATTACATGTGTGATTAGACAAAGAAATGTCACACAGTGAGTTATGTTGTTGACATCTGAATAAACCGACAAGAGAAATCTGATTTTGGCAATGAACGTTTCCGATTGTTTTTTTTTTCTCTGTAGTTTCTGAAGAGGATACTGGCTACGTAAAATTATATTTACAGTAAAAACATGGGTGGTTTGAATTTGGCAATGTGATTCAAAATTACAGAGGAGCTGATGTACTGTATGTAAATACTGGTAGTGCTGTCGTGAACATTTTAAAAGGAGGGGCAGTGTAGAGGGAAAAGTGGCGTCTTCTGTAAAGGTTTGTGTAGTCAATTTTAAGTTGAGAACCACAGCAGTAATAATATAACCAAGAAAAAGCATCCAACTTCAACAGAGAGCGTGTCTTTGTCTCTGTGCAGCCCTCACTCTGTGTGAGCAGCATGAAAACTTTATTTACATTCAACAGAGCTTCTGCGCTCCGATTTGGGGCCGGCTAAACAAAATCATCAAATACACAATTCAAGACGCAGGAGAACAAAGTACCTAACTGCACCCCCACACTGCCTGTTTATATATTCCTATCACTGCAAGTTAGGTATCCCCTCTGCAGACAAGCAGAGTCCAGGCACTGCAGCCTGGCCTTGCGCCCTCATGCTGTAGTGTGTAGCATGCACAGGTTAAATAAGTACGGGAGAGAGCCCTTTGTCCAAGTGTAGTCTACAAAGAGAAGGCCCTCTACCCACCTCCAACACACAAGCACAAGTGATAATGTAGTGTAAAGAAAGAAAAATGTGAGTCATGCCAAGAGGTGCAAAAGGAGCAGACCAAAACCCCTGCAGAGGGGGACCAATGGAGGGAGTGTTATCTTTTAGTGTGTTATAAGTGTAATTATGCAAGGGGAGCAATTTAAAGAACTGCAATAAAGACAGCCACTCCTTCAAAACCAACAGAGTGGGAAAAAAGGGACCAAACATGGATACTGTTTGTACGGTTTGTATGAAGCATCTAATACTCATCTCCTTGAGCAGTGTTATGTTTCATGCATATCTAGAAGTGAATTCTGCAATTTGTGTCTGTGTGTGGGGGGGCTGCAGGTGTCTTGCTTGCTCTCTCCCTCTCCCTCGTTTTCCTTCACACCAAGTTGTATTCTTTGAGGTTGAGCTGCAAAATGGTATCTTTGACGGCTGCAAAGACGAAGCGGATGTTCTCCGTGTCGGTGGCGCAGGTGAAATGGGAGTAGATTATCTTGTCACTGTCTGGGTTCAAGTCCACAAACATCTTCAAGATGAACTCCCGGCCTGCCTGGGCGTCCCGCTGGGGACCTGGGACAGGGACAGGCCATGACATGTTAATGTCTGAACTTACAGTTAATTCTAGTTTAGTCAATTCTATCAGTTAATCACAATAAAAACTTTAGGTGTAGGTGATGTATTTGACTTATGACTGTTGTGGAAGGTGTGATTGGACTTTGTTATGAATGGTCATGATATAGGTATCTATTGCAGTACAGCCTTTAACCACAAGGTGTCACTCTATCCTAAAATATTACACTGACTGTGAGTTTATAGTTTAGAAAAACCGTTTCATTTATAAATGATTTAGATGATGATTTACTTGCTTCTAAGGTAAAAGGGGTAATAAAAAATCCTACAAAATATTAAGTGGAGAAAAATTACCATCAAACTCTGGGAAGTAGTCCACCAGGTGAGAGTACATGATCTTCTCCTCCAACAAGTCCTTCTTGTTGAGGAACAGGATGACAGAGGAGTTTTGGAACCAGGGATATGTAATAATGGTCCTGAACAGAGCTTTACTCTCCTCCATACGATTCTAACAGAAACAAAGGAGGACAAATGGAAAAATAATCACATATACATAAACGTACAAACATTCACTCAAGTAATATTACCCAAGGTTCATTAATTCTAGCCTCATAAAGAAGTAATTAGCATTAATTTAGTCAATCTTTTTTTTATAATTTTCTTTTCTTATGTTGTTGCTTACCTTCATAGAGAAGCTTAGCTGTGATCTGACTTTTTCCCTGATGCATAACTTTTATCTTGTCTCTAATAGCCTGCAGCTGGATGGTGTTAAGAGGTACTGAGAACTGATGAGAACCAATAGAGTTTCTCCATCAGCTTCAAAGTTGACATTAACCGCACTGTTGTGTTCATTAATCCAGACAAGTTCCACATATACAACATATGAGTGTGTGGCAAGACTCACCTAAACTACTTAAGAATGAACGCTGCTATCTAACATCTGCTTGCCAGCACCACTCCTACAGTTTAGTCTTGGCCAGACTTGATCCGATGAAATCAAAGATGTTTGAAAACAATCCCGTCAGGCTCTGACTGCACTGAAGGGTCAAAGTCTCAGACTGGAGTCTGTCATCACAACAGGATAATCTCTGCACACTGTAAAGCTTAAATTCTGCTGAGGGTTGTCTTGGTTAAGAAATGACATTTGAATAGTCTGCTGTGGCCTACTACTTCTTACCAAACACATATTAAAAGCAGGAAATGTGTCAGATGGCAAAAATGAACATATGTTGTCGTCTGTTCATTGAGGCACCACACCCACCCTGATAAACTCTTGACCATGAAACTGTACTGGATGTACAGAAGATGTAATGAGTCAAGCTGGCAGCTGGGTCTGGTGTATTGAAGCCCAGTCATCATATGACCAGGTCAGAGAAAGGGTTTGTTGTCGGAGAGGAGCAGAGGGCATGCAGTGGCTGATCACATTAGCTTTATTAGGGATAATTCTATCTAAACGGTCAGAGGAGCCAAAGCCAGCAACATGGTCAAAATATCTCAGAAGTAAACAGACACAAGACTGTTATTCAGTTTCATGTGAGATTTGCCAATAACCAATAATAATTGTGTACATATAGAGCTAGCCCAAATGATGCCTGTCTGAATGCTCCATTTCCTCTTATCTTAAAAAAAGAAGAAAAAAGAAAAAAGTTCTCCCTTTAGATAGAACTCAAACCAAGTTCTATCTACACATTAAAAAAAGCCAGAGTGAATGCAAGAAGTCAACCCAAGTAAACAGAACCATCTTGTTCAGTGTGAACATGTTATTGATTTCAAGTATATATATAACATAATTTAGACATTCAATATAAATACAGTTTGAAAATGTTAGTTAAAAATTCATCATCTGAACCATTGGTGTCTTACCTCATTGTCCGACTCCACCAGGACCTGATCGTACTCACTGAGTGCCACCAGGAACATGATGGAGGTGACGTTCTCAAAGCAGTGGATCCACTTCCTCCTTTCTGACCTCTGACCCCCTACATCCACCATTCTGAGGAGCATGATGGGAAGAGATGAAGGGCAGAAGTGTTACATAAAAAAGACAATTAGCTTAAAATCAGTCACTCACTGACAAGAGGGGGGCATGCACTTTAATCACTAGCTCAAAATTTCACTTTAGTTAAATTTAATCACATTTATTTTCAATTATTAATTATTTCATAACAGAGTATAGAGGGAACCAAGAAGTGCTTCAGACTACAATCTGGGTCACTTTAGGTTAGGAATGATTTTTCCAAGAACATTTAGCAGTGCAAAGGGGCCTCCAGCTTGAAAATGTCACCAAATTTGAATTTTTTTATGTCACATCGAGATTACGGTGTATTTTAAATCATGTGTTTACTACAGAAGTTTGCCTCAAAAATAATATCCAATGAGTCTAGTGTAGTTTAAGCCAAACAGCCCGTTTGCACTGTGACTATAGACAGATGAATTGTGAAATGAGAATCAATGAGAAGCAAGGAGGACAGAGCGAAGCTTTTTTTTTTTTTTAAAAATGAAACAAACAAACAAAAAAAAAAAACAGAATGCATGTATGAGCATACAAACAATGCCATTCCAATGTGAACATTCAGATGTAGACTTAAAATATTTCCAAGTGAAGCAAGATGCAAAATGTGAGCAGCAGCAGTTAAGGAGGGGAACCAAGAGGAAACAATGTAGGAAGATGAAAAAAGAAGATTAGATAGACATTTTACGTGGTTATTAATTCTTAGACCTGCATGAAGGATAAACTGGTTTTCCATTTCTTCCGTTTTAATGTGTAACTTTGATTAATTTTAGAAGAAAACTGAACGGGGCAGAAATGACAAAATGAGGGTGACTGTTTTAAACTTCTGAGTTGCAGTTGTGTAGAAGATTTCAAGTTATATTCTATATCATTTGACATCCACACGGTGAAACATTGATCAGACAAAGGTGAACTTGGTGCGTCTGCCATCAGTAGAGACAGCATTGATAAATGGAGTCCTCCAGAAGACAACTTAAAATAAAACTCCTTCACATCAGACGACCTCCTTTTCTTTCCTCTAGCAAGGATGAGTGACCTACTTAGTTCCATAAGCTCTCCTATGCTGGATAAACCAAGTGAAATGACATTTTCTGTGACTTCAAAAGCCAATTAAAAGAGAAGGAAGCAAGCCTAATGGAGATGCTTGTCTATGAAAGGCTTCCTTGTTGCAGCTTCAAGCTTGCCAACTGCAAGCAGCAGCAGTATAATCTCACATGTGATTGTTACTATCCACATACTTAGCTAGGCAAACTTCTCATCCGGCATCGAGTGTACTCCATGTTTAATTACAGGAACGTGACAACACTTTCTCGTACAGCTCAATTATCGCACTCTTCTCTCATTAAAACTGGACACCTCACATTCATTGCCATTTCATATTAAGCTTTTGAGTCTCATCGCACAATACTGATGTCACTGAGAGCATGCAGTGATTCACCATCAGCTGCACAGCCATGCAGAGCAGAGCCTATTGGCTAGCTGCAGCAGGGCTGCTGGGAACCACTTCAACACAGCCTCATTGCAAGCAGAGTTATTTCTAGCCTTGCCAAGCGTAGGAGGGGGCTGACATGATGGCTTCCTATCGATTTGCACTCTTCTGTAATCACTCTTGTTCCCTGGGTCCATCTCTATCTCCTCATCTTTTGCAAGAGAAGGAAGGGAAGCTGCTCTACACAATTGTGGCTGGTCCAAAGCCAGTGAGTGTGTAGTGTCCTGAAGGCTGCATCTCTGAGCTTAACAGATAAAATAGGTAAGACTCTACAGTATAACACTGTTTTTATTATGTTACAATGACTCATCTAGACTGCCTTTCATTACACCAAATTAGACTGCAGTTATAACACAGATGTATATCGATTACCAGTTATTCTGTGTCATTCCCCTGCTCTTTTGCATCCCATTTCCTGTTTATTCGGACTGAATGATCAAAATAATATCTCCCACATGCATATGCAGGTTTTTTTCTTTTACGTGGGTAATTCCACTGAAAAAGGCAACAGATTAATATTCTCTCACTAACATAAGTTGTTTTTTTCCCCTGGGGTATCAAGTTTAAAAATCTATGGTAGAGTAGTATGGAGCCTCCATGGCATATTACAGTACTGGTTGAAATCTTTTCCTTTAGTCAATGCAGAAAAAACAATGTTTGAGCACTGCTTGAATAGAGGCAGATGAGCTGTGCCGTATGCAGCATGAAATAAGATACTGGCCACACCCAAATCAAGAGTACAATGTAAGTTTGTTTGGCTGCCCTACACAAATACAATTGAGTGGCTATTCTGTCATAACCAGTGTGCTGTCAAATGAAATATAAATGAAAGGGGATGAATTTTGTGCGAATCATCTTAGAATCTAACGGTAAAAGTTAATGTACACTGTAATCTGTAACGATGGGTTTATATGGACAAATGGGGACAAAAAAACATGTTAAGCATTTGACACAGATTTCAGGGGAATGGAGAGCAAAATTGCAGTTAGTCAAAGCAGTGTAGGTCTTCTACCTGAAAATGATGCTTTGCAAGTCGAAAGGGTATTCTATGATCCCAGTGGTTGGGATTCGAACCCTAAGCACATCCTGTTGAGTTGGTAGATAGGACTGCTCAGCGATACGATCCAGATCACTTAGATAGCTAGAGACAGGACGCACAACAAAAGACAGAAAGGAAAGTGAAGCATAACAGCAGATAAAGCACACCCCCTCCAAAAGCAAGTGCATCAGTCCAGATGTAACGACCAAAGAAGACCATTCCCAAGAGTTATGAGGGGATTACGTGACATTTCATAGCACTACTCCCCAAATGTTCTCTTAGAAATTCAGCTTCATCCTTGATGGCAGCTCCCAAAGACAAAATAGCCCACAGATTTAACTTCTGCCCCTGTCAAAGTGGTCACTGTGGACATTTTACTTGACTCCACATGGATGATTTAGCACTCCAGAGAAGATAGCCTAAAAGTAAATAAAAATGGCTCAATCTTGACAGGAAAGCTGGGGCCTGTTTTTGAAGAGGGTCCTTTGAGAGCATACCATCAGGGACATGTTAAAAGTGCCGAGCCCCCGGTGTGCAGCACAGGGTAGATGGAAATAGCAGCATCGACAGTTTCCAACTGGCTGACCAACTGTTGTCCAGCTAGCCAACCAGTGACATCGTTGGCAGCTCTTGACACCAGTACCTGAAGATAATATTCTCCAGGTCAAACGGGTACTCAATGATGCCGGTGGTAGGCACTCGAACCCGCAGCACATCCTGCTGAGTGGGCACGTACACTGGTGATGCTATTCGTTCTAAATCACTAAGGTAACTGTGAAGGAGGAGGAGGGAATATGTGACAGAATATATGAAGGCAAACCAACTGTCTCAAGAGTACAAGGCCAGTGGTGCACACAAAAAACAAATAAGCTACTGTTTTCTGTAAAACACAAAAAAACAGAACAAGCATCGACAGAAAAGAAAAAAAGATCTAAATACATTATGCATTACTTTCTATTTTTCCCCAAGTGTTAACTCAATTGACACAATTGATAACATTAGCAATAACTTATAAAACTGTAAACATGTTTTTTTCCTTGTTTGACCTCATCTGCTCCTCCTCCAGTCAGGTGTATTTAAGCACCAAGACTGCCTAAACAATTATACACAAACATACTCGGCCATTCAAGTAGAATAACAAATGAAAGACGTACTATTTGGTTGAGTCTGAGAGCTGATACTCTCTCCTGCGATCATACGCCTCCTGGATGCCAGGGTCGGCCCACAGCATCTTTATCGCACTAATGTATGGCTGATCAAATGAAGTAACCTTCTCCACGTCCACGTCACGCACCAGCAGGGCATTGTTCTTAAAAGAAGAAAGCAGAAAGGGACACTATTAACGGCGTGTCACTGTCTGAAATAAATAAAATTTTAAATTTCTTTAAAGTAAGTGAATGATACTGAGGTGAGTTTAGAAAGGCCATGGTATTATCAAAAACATTTTATACTGCAGCTCCACCTCTAACAGCGTATATAAATGTGCAGTTTGCATAAAAATAACAGACACACAAGTATGGAAGTGAGTAATCAAGTGCAGTTAGTGGTCTGGCATTTCAAAGTAGAATATGTGACAATTTAAACTTTCAAAGCTCCGTTCAATGCTGACTCATGAGACATCATTCATTAAAACACATTTATGAATAAATCAACAACTTAAGACAAACATCTGTAGGCATTTTATTAAAGAGTTATGCTGACTAAAACCTGTTTTATCTGGGCTGTGTTGGTGAAGACTGAATCCATTAACAGTGAACAACATTTTCACTCTCGACGGTACACACCTTGTTCTGTTCGTACTTGAAGGGGATCTTGAGGGTCTCTGTTGCACGGATCATGGCCTGCATTGAGGTGAAAATATTCTGGTAGACCAGTTTGGTGAAGCCCTTCTTATCCTCATCTGTGTAGCCTGATCCGTGAATTATTCTCATCTGCTTGATGAAAGTGCTCTTGCCACTCTCTCCAGTGCCTGAAAGCAAGACAGGGCAATGGTGGTTAGCCAACCACTGAAAAAATGCATACATGAGGTCTCCCTCACTATACTTGCTGTGGCCCACGAAAAGAAAAGAAAATCACAATGTACTTAATAAAAAAATGTCTGTTGTAAATGAGCAGTAGAATAAAAAGACCTTTGGGTGCTAAGCTATTCACAGTTAGCCAAAGAGGCAAGCTTTTTTTTTTTTTTTTTTACATAATTCATATTTTTGTGGTAATAAACTGGTCTGTGTTTGCAACAGGCTGACCTCGTCTGTCCACCTACACTCTGGTACTAAAACATAACACCGAGTGGAAATCTACATTGTCATGACCCCAGGCGATAATCCAGACCTCAATGCCAAACCATGCTCTGTTAAACCAATGCAGGCCGTACTCTATGTCACTCTGGTGATCAAGAATTGTGAGTTTAAGAGACACTAGGTAAGACAAAAACAAAAAAAAGACAGATGTTTTTTTTGGTATAATTGTGGTCTAACCATTGTCTTGTTATCTTGGTTCTAGTGTCTTTGGATGTGCAATGTAATCTTGCAATATCATGATTGTTTTGGCAGTGGTCACCACATGAGGGCTGCATGGCTCACCTCAGCTAAGCAAATCCTGGGTACATTGAGTTCAATTCCCCAACTTTGCATCAGTCATCATGCAAACTCACATACATAACTACACAAATTGTACCCACAGTACTCTCATGCTCTCACACAAAAGTTCTCCACTGGACTGTCCCCAGCAGGTTCTGCATCTTTTGGACATATTTTGTGAGCAAACTACCACTCCAGGCCTGGCAGACAACAGAGTCAAGATGAAACCATCAGAACTATGTACACTGTGGTCATCAACCAAAGAGGAATATTTAAAACGACAAGGCAGGCAGCAGACTAAGCGAAAATCAACATCTATGTTCACCATAACCAGAGCAATACTCTCTCTTCCACCCCCATTCCACAACCTATTTTCTTCCTCTACAACCATGCTTGCGCTCTTCACCACTCATCTCTCAATCTCACTTTTCCCAACACTCTGGGCTGAGTCATTGCAGTTTTAGCTACACATACTCTCTCTGGTCTGTACTTTTCACTCGTTTTTGTTGTACTTAACTCAACTAGGGCTCCAACTGACAGTTTTCTTTGAATGTCTTGTTTCATACTTGCCAAAGATTTCGATGTTTTTCTTAAATAAATATGATTTCAAATACAAGAACCTCCTGGAAAGGGGAATCACAAGTGCAAAAATGGAAACCATGTTAAGGACTTATTCCTGCTGAACTATAAATTAGGGCCAAAGCAACAGACAAAAATGGTGTAATGACAAACACTGCCATTTAGAAAGCCATGATAGCAGCCATTCAGTAGTCTATAGGTTCTGCTAAATCTCTTACAGTGCTTTAAGAGGGAGTTGGTACTATTAGGTGGTTGTAAAAAAAAAAAATACAAATGCTCATAATCTTTACAGCTCCACTACCAAAAAATAACTGTAGTGACAGATTTTGAAGTACAGCTGGTATTCCTCAGGCAGAGTGAAACAAAATGTCGCCCAAAGGTGACAAGACACAAGTTTGACTCTTGCTGACTGAAGAGTATAGTTGAGTGTACAGTGAAAGAGTGCCCTGAGCACTGCCTGCCCTCTAACCAGACGGGATCTTTCACTGTGGAAGGCAGGTCAGGCAACATTGGAGTTTCCCCTTCAGACAGAGTATGTCTTTGACAGACGGACATAAATAGCAATTGTCAAGACACAGCAGTGGAGAGTTCACTTTCTCTTTGACTAAAGAGCTGAACAGAAGAGAGGGACGTTACAGGGTAGTGGGGAGGGACAGAGAAAGAAAAATCCTGAGTGTACATGTTCCCTGCTCTCCTTTTCCATACTCGGTGCTCCTGAAGTGACTTTAATAAACTTTAATAAAGACAAGCTGAAAAACAAAGGCTGTGAAAAGGGAAGGCATACATGAGCTGTGTTGGCTTTTTAAGCATGTGTGTATTCATGTGAATTTGAATTCTCCAAACACAGACATCCAGATGAGAGGGGCATGTCCTGCAGGCATGATCAGCTTAATTCAACAGATAGCACTGTTCTCCTGCCTAACTGGAAAACCCAGCAGAAGCATTTCTCACGGACAGAAAAAAAAACAACAACTGTACACTTGCTGGAGCTACTCCTGAGGGGGCAATGCTAGTTCCCATGGCAACTCCTGCCCTGGACTTCTAAATACATGGCAGACCGCACCAGCTGATAGGCTTCAGTGTGTAACTGTCGAGATCAGACAAACATGCAACTTTTTACAACAAGGTTTTTAAATCCCACAACATCCTTTCTTTCAGCCAAAACACATATAAAAATAATGGCCATACCAGGCTGGAGCCTATCCCAACTATCTAAAGATGAGAACCTGTGTACACCCTGGACAGGTCACCAGTCCATCACAGGGCAACATACACAGACAAACCATTCACACTCATGGGCAATATAGATTCTCCAACTGACCGAACAAGCACGTCTTTAGAATGTAGGAGAAAGCTAGAGTACCCGTGCAAACTCCCAACAGAGAGGCCCCAGTCAGAATTGAACCAGAAATAACACATTAGTCAATAAGCTTTACGTTAACCCCGTTAACTACCATTTGCAGCCTTGTGTAATCCCACTTTGTACCACAAGGTTCTATGTGACAGCCTACCTGAGCCATTGTCACATAGTCTGCCCTCAGGCAGAGATGATGTTTAGGTATAATTTCAAAAAGATATATATATATATATATATAAATATAACAACAACTGTATGATGATCTGTTAGATGAGCTACATGGTCTCTGCTCGCTGTGGGGTCTACTTGACTCCATTACTCTACAGTGACTGATGTCAGGAGGCCAGAGGAACAGTGTGCGATGCCAGATAAACAAGTGAGTCTGCTCCAGAGCTGACTTTAACGGCATCAAAACTACACACCTTGAGCATATATATTAATAAGTTTGTCTCGGGAAAATTAATAAATTAAGGCGTTTGTCTGCACAAGACTAGACATAGCAAGAGAGGCAAGCAGGCAGGCACAGTGAGACTCTTACTCACTGCAGGCTGTCTGTGGTACTCTGCTAAAAGCTAAAAATAAGCCCCAGTCCATCTTTTATTTTAATGTTTCCTCAGTGAATTAAATTGAACTATACTTTGCATCTTTTTTTACTGAAACATTTCGGCTATCGGCTATGTCAGCTCAGCTTATTTTGCACTGACGGAAATACAGCTAAGAGACTTGCATATCTTTTCCTTGCTGCTACAGTGTTTTATTGACCATACAAGTAAGCAAATACCAATATGTGTGATTATATAATAACAATAAATGATAAAAGTAGCTTTATTTTAAAATAATGTACACATGGACACACTTAGTCGATGGAAAAAGGGTTTTCAAATCTTATTGTGCCTTAACATTTAAACAACTTTAAGTGCCTTTTTTATCCAGCTTTGCCTGGTGGTTTTATATATGCAGTTTTATGCCCTGGTCCTGTAATTAGGGCTCCTTCCCCTTCGTGTAAACAGGGGCATGGTCTTGTTAAGCTGAAATAACTGCCTGGGGGCATTGCCAGGATGGCTGCTGTGTGGTGAGACTTTCCTATAGGGATTTTATTAGTGGTATTGATGAGTAAGGGCCAGACTGTTTAGCCTGTTTGGATGCTGTTTAATGTGCAGTAGCTAAACAGCAAAGTAGTCAACTGGCAACTGTTCACAGGTGAACATGCAGGAGAAGATGTGTGCTGATGAAAAGAGAGCTGATTTCTGACTAAGTAGAAGCACCTACTCTAGGGGTTTCAGCAGTTGTTAAAACCCCCAACAGAGAAGTCAAAGGGGCTGAGGTGAGGACAAGCCAAGACACAACACTACTGCGACCATTAACTGTAGCAGAAATCACTTTATTTCACCTGCATCGGGGTATTAGTCATTCAGGTGAATAACCATTAACTCTAAAAGAACTGGAAAATACAGAACCAGATACATTTCACTGGGTCAGGCAGGTGAAGGCCAAGTCTAATACCTTAATGCGGAGTTTGGCATCCACATTGAAAAGAAAAGAGAGTCAAAAAGACAAGAGACAAAGGAAGAACAAGCAAAGTGTGACAAAGTGGTGGAGATAATAACTTTGAGTAAATGATTCCTTAAAACTTCTCCATGCAGATCAAACAGGAAGCTTCAGCTTAGTGAAGAAGGACTGACTGCATAAACTGAACAACTGTCGTTTGCCCAAGCATTACCTGTACTTCTACCAAAGATTTGAATTTTATTTCCTGGGTCAAAGGTAGTTTGTAGAAGATGGGTTTTTTTAAAAGTTGTTTTACATTTACACAGTTATGGATACCCTTCTCACAAAAGATTTCTACTTATCTAAAACTCTCCTGAGATTTATAAGAGCTAGACCTCTAATTTTGCAGGTTTAAACTGGCCTTCCATGGAGGCACAACATGAATTCAATTCAAGTCAACTGATTGCTTTAAAAAAGACTTACCGCAGAAAAGCAACTGAGCTACTCTACTGTCGCATTGAAGTGGCTTTATCAATTAAATGTAAACACAGCACAGCACTGTATATCCCAGCATCCGCATTTATATTTTTTCAGTCAGCAATCAACTTTTATTTATTTTTATTAAATGCAGTTAGGTTATTTTTTCTAGGTGAATATGTGTCTTGTATTGAGATTTTAAAGAGAATTTTCTACAGCTGCATATCTTTATTCATCATACGTGCACAATATGCAAGTGAAGAGTTAACACCGTTTGAAACCAAGAATCCACCGTCTAACTTGCTTTAGTGGTTCCAAGTTGGAAATGTACAAATGTACTTAAACACACATCCTGGGGGTACTTGATTATTTAATTGAAATGTTGCATGAGTTTGCTTTCAGTGCAGTCTACTTCATTCAACAGTGGTTTTCTATAGTAGATCGCAGACACTGCGTGCAGCTGCTAAGAGTTACTGTATCCTTAGCGGCTCCTTTTCACACACCCTCTGCAGGAAGGTGTGTGTGTGTGTGGAGGAAATCCCTCCACATGTCAACTCCTTTTTGCCATTGGTTACCTGAACAGCTGCAATAAGTGTGGAGTAATAAACAGATACTATCAATTGAAAGAAAAAAAAATTGGGATAAAATCTGTTTAATTTAATTACTGTATTTTCACGACCATGAGGCACACCGCATGATAAGGCGCAGTCTCAATTACAGGGTCTATTTATGTACTCAACACATACATAAGACGCACTGTATTAGAAGGCGCATGCTACGCTAAAACATACATTCTACCCAAATAGGGTAACGGAAGCAAAACAGCGAGTTTAGTCGAACTTTATTACAACAATGTACAATAAACAGCTTCCCTCTCACTGTCAGAGTCATTGTCACTGTCGTTGCCGGCTGGCTGTTTAGAAAGCTTGCCGGCTGCCATCCATCACTCCCACGCCGCTCGCAACGTTACTTTTAACGCCCTGTTGATGCCAATGTCCAGCGGAGTTCTTTTGTTAACCCTCCCGGGATTACAGCAAGCTCTGAATTCATCTGCTTCACCTGTTTTTTTACACTGGCGGTGAGACGAGTGTGCGCATGGAGTCTCAGATCAGCAGGGACGGTGATGCGAGAAAAAAACCATCCGGTCTCTTTACATAAACCTCCCTGAGGCACTCTCATTTTCTCCTTGTCCATCCAGCCCTTTAGATTGGCTTTCACGATGACTCTTGTTGGAAACTTTTCTTTTGGCAGCGTCTTTCTCTTAAAAATGATTATAGGCAGAAGTTTCTGTCCATTACCATGGCAACTGAGAACAACAGTGAAAGCCGACTTCTCATGCACCGTGGTGCATATCAATACCGTGCTGCCAGCGTACATAGTCTACGTATTCAGGTACTCAACCCATACATAAGGCACACAGGATTATTAGGCGCACGGCTGATTTTTGAGAAAATTTTAGGCTTTTAGGTGCACCTTATAGTCGCGAAAATATGGTAGTTTCTTAAAAGGATATCATTACTCTATCTGCTCAATTCTGGTTTTATTATTATATTTTATATATAATCCTTAGAAAGTTAGATAATCTAAAATCTCTACAGCAAAGAAACTTATGGGAGACACATATTTTACACCTGCCAGCCCTTTCCTCTACCATCCAATGTTACGCCACAGTTCATCTTCATGTGCTCACTTCAGATCACCGTCATTTTTTACATGCCTTCTTAATACGAGAGTTACTGAAAGGAATGGGTGGGAGTATGGGGACCCATGTAGCTCCTGTGCTGAATCTGGATGTTTGAAATGTGTCTGCATGGAACAAGAAGACTGTAAGTGCACATCTAGAACTTGGCTGAAAGAAAGAATGAGACAGAGAGGGGGGGAGCAGCAGGCACAGGATTTCGATTGGAGTTTTGAGAAAATTCCCAGCATACTTTTCCTTCTAAAGGACTTAGATGTCAATTTAATCATTCTGCCTATTTTGGTTCCCATTTAATCAAAATGCTCGTTGTGTTAGAACAGCAGTGTTTCCCACTGGACAGGGTTTTGTAGTTTGCGATCCCTCAAGTAACTGTGATCAGTCTTCAACTTCACTTCCTTCTTCCTAGTCCAAGACTTTGTTGGAAACCTGCCCACCACTGATGTGTTGCTATGTAATCATGCAAAAGAACTTTTGCCTTTGTCCAGTCTGATTGTTATAACGTGAATGTATGCACGCACACATCCACCAAGTCATACAATTAATGAAACAAAGGGCTTCTTATATGTCATTCAAATCCTATTAACATCAAGTTATTAGTTTGTCACAGTCAGTCGACAAACTGAAACTGACTCTTTGTGCAGGTGCCACAACACAGCTGCTTAGTTTGTTTCTCTGTCTTAACTCAAACAGCCAGTCATCTATGTATGTATGTATACTGAAACTATACATCTAAAAATTAAGAAATAGAAGGTCATGTTAGAAGGTTTTAATCCATCATCAGCATGAGATGACAGACAGGCGGTGACATAAGAAACACTGGGCAGTCATTCACAGGCCTGACTGCCACATAACTGCCGAAACTCTGGGTGTGTCAACATCAGTTTGCTTAACCAACAGAGCCAACCAGACAAACAGTGCAGAACTACAAACACCTACCTGTCTTGCCTTCATACCACACTGTGAAACTCAATTTTTCATCCAGCCTGTGCAAGTGCTTAAGATTGAATACATACACCTCTGGCGAAAAAAAAACATTTGGGTCGGTACAAGCACAAAAAGGACCGAACAGTCTTGTTTTTGTTTGCTTTTGAAAATCGGGACGTAAGGAGCAGTGGTTCTATTCCATACAGACACAATTATGACTATTGAAACACTTAAAATAAATTAACAAAAAAACAAAAATGGTTAAAAAGTGGATGATACAACCTAAATGACCCTTTACATTTGATGACTTCATTTTAAGTAGCAGTTAATGCATTACCTTCTTCTGGCAGCCAGATGCTAATCTGTCCCATGCACTGCTTAGTGTAATAAAGCAATAATGTAACATGGGGACAAACACATCTTTTCAAAGATGAGAAGACAGGGATTGATGAATTATCTTTGTGTCCTTTTCTATGGACACATTTTCCTGGGTGGAAGGATACATCAAGTCTTAATAATAAGCTGCAAACTGCAATCTGCTGCAATCTTCTTAATTAAAAAAAAACAATCTACATCCAGACCCAGTTTTAGAAATACACTACAGTGCAAATGTAAACAGTAAGCAACAGGTTGTTTGCGAAAATGTACTTATGCTGCTTTTACGTAGTAAAAGAAACCTTATCAGACTTTAATGTTTTGGGCAGCTGTTCTAATAAAAAAGGGCATGTGAAAGATCTCACAATGGGCCTGAAGAAACTATGTGACATTAACAATTCATAGACCAACCAATTAATCAAGAGAGAAGGTAAAATGATCAGTTATTAAAATGATGTTACAATGCAGTCACAATTAATGTAACATTAAATCATTCTTATTCTAGGTAAGAGTCAGTATCCCACTTAAAGTTGTGATGTACAGCCAGGTTGAAAGCTGTGAGCTGTTAAAACACAATTTACATCTAGGTGTAATGGAACTATAGGTACATGTGACTTCCACATGGGGTAGAATACCACTTCAGTATGAATATGGCTACAATAACAATGAGTTTGTTGGCACCATCACACCAGTGTGCCAGGTCAGGCTGGGAATAAGCTCACGTGGGTGATGATTAGCATTATCAACCTTGGCTGACTGTCAGTCAGTGCTGTTAGACATACAGTTGTGGGAGTGAGGATCCAGGAAAGCATCTGCCAACTCTGCCTTCAGCAGTGCTATTGTGTCTATGAGAATAACAGGGATGCCAGAGGGCATCCCTGCAATGGCCCACAACTCTACCACGTGTGTGTGTGTGTGTGTGTACAAACACACACTCTCTTTCAAGCCATTTTATCATCTGTATGTGGGTGCTCATCTGTACTGTCTGCAATTTCGTTATTTCTAAAAATCCCGCCATGCCTGTTGTTACCTTGGCAGCAGCTAACAGGGATACAAATAAATACGGCTAACGTAGAACTTATCTGCTTGGCTTACTGTAAGACACACTAAGAGAACCATAATAGGCGAAGGTAGGCTGTATGCATGAGACATCCTTGGGTGTTGCCAAAAAACAAATACGTATTAACCCAGGTACTACCGACCTGTTTGAGCGGTGCGTGCATTGACAGATGAAGTGTGTGCTCAGTGAGTGTATCATATACAATACACACACATATATGTCTATATATGTACACATATATACACACACATACACAGTATCCTGACTCCCATTTCAATTATGAATTCAGGTAAATATCCTGCACTGCCTCGTGCCTTAGCTTATCAGGTGTACAGAATGTTGAATGTTGGATTTGAGCACCAGTGAACATAACCTCATGAGCACCAAATGGCAGACGGACAGTGTTGGTGACTAACTGGTGAACATAATCGAGCTGTTAGACATCAACACACACACACACACCCACACCCCATAGCTTTACCTTTTACAAGGCACAGCTGTGATTCTGACAAAAGCATATCATAAGAACACAAAACTTTACAATAACCAGAAAAGATGTGTTTTTTATGAAAACCGATGAAGAAATGAACAACCCTGTTAATAGTCCAACCCAATCACTGAAGGAGCCCAGGAAACATGTGCACCTATCCGACATTGTAATTATATGTAAAAATGATCTACAACAGTCGATCCGACATTAAAAAAAAGCTCCTATTTACTGAAGAAGGCTCACAAACTGGTGTTGTTACAGCAGCTCCCTGAGCTCCGGCTGTACACATTTAATTACTTGTGACTTTCATTAGCAACAGAGCAGGCGGCAGAGCACTCCTCTGACCCAGGCTTTTCCACCATGTACTAGATAACCACACCACAGAGGAAAGACGGCCTGTAGCTGATAAACAGCTTGGATAATTGCCTTCCTATAAAACATCAGACAAAATACTCTTTTTAGGTAACAAATAAGCATTTCATGCTGTATTAACCCAAATTTCAAGTTCAAAGGAAAAGTTTTCTATGCAATTTAACATTAGAGTAATTAACAAATGTGTGTCAGTTTTTGTTTCTGTTCTACCAGAAGCACTTGTTTGCAAAAATGTGTTTAAGCTTTTGTTATTCATCACAACATTTAAAATTCTACAATAATTCAAAAAAGGCACATACCATTAGAGAGAAAGATTCAAGGCTTAATACACATGCAGCCAAAACATAATAAAAAGTTACTGTCGGGGTCTATATAAGGATGAAAGAACCATAAAAGGCTTCCAAATGAAGCGAGACAACCAGAGTGCACACAAACCTGGCACTGTAGCTTGATAGCTTAGCTTCCTTTACTCAGGCTTACGTAATATCACAACAGACTCCCACCATAAGCTCAGACAAAACAAAAAAAAAACAAGTGAGAAACTTGGGTTTGCAGCAATGGAAAGAGCATGTCTTCCAAATCAATATCTTTTAATGAGTCACCGTCCTACCATCTAATCTGTTAGCAGGAAAAGCTGGACAATATCCACACGTCTCTCTGCCAGCAACTCTTTTTGTATTTATAATCATTGTTTGGCAACATGTCTGTCAAATAACCAATGTCATTTGTGTGTTTACTAAACCTGCAGTTTCAGTATGGTCTTCCCCACTGTCACTTGCCCCTTCACTCTCTCCTACCCCATGGCTGACTCCACTGGTGGTTCCTGCCTTGGATTTCATTACTGCCCTACATCTTACATTTCGAACTCCCATTACCTGAAAAACTGCTGTTTTCTTGTAACTTCCCCTCTCTGTCTGTGTGATGTGTTATTCCTCCTTCACATTATCCACCTCAATTTTAATCATTTAACCTTCTGACAGTAGCCTTCTGTGTACTTCATAAGGATATACAGCACATCTATGAAGTTATAGTTGAAGGGAGTTTTTCCTTGCCACAGTGCTCTTAAGGGGGTTCAGGCTTTGGGTCTCACGCTCTGGGTTTCTGTGAAGCACTTTGAGACAATTTCTGATTGTAAAATGCGCTATATAAGTAAAACTGAATTGAAGTCAATTAGCTCATGAGAAGAGGACAAACGTTCAAAGTCAGTGTGCAAACACAATTAACACTACATGAGCTCCTATTTACCTTTCATATGTCAAATGAGAGAAAAAAAAATAAGGAGTTAGGGTTCAGAGCTATTCTTCAGACATATTTTTGTAGACCAAGGTTACTAGGTTACAATGGATCTTGCTACCCATTCACCAAACACATAATACTTTACAAGAAACTTTGCTCGAGTTCTGACAGTAACACTACATTTTTTTTTAAATCATTTCTTTTAAGCTGTTATGCCTTTCGGTGTTGGATGTTGATGCAGCTAAGTGGCAGCATCCTTAAAACCAGGAAGTGTGTATTCAGCCAACTATGATGACAAACCACAGGGTTTCTAAAGTATCAGCTAGTGTGACGCTAAATCCCCGACAGGTATTATGATGCTGTTGTGTAACCAAAACTATACTGTCACTTTCATGTTGCAAGCAAGATCAACAAGGAACAATGGCTGTGCTACTCTGCTTTAAACATTAAATTTAGTCTGTACATGGCCCTACTAACTCTCCGGAGAAAAGTTATATCCCAGTGCAGGCCACCTCTGTGAAGGTCTCTTCCCAACCCAGACACCCAGAGAGAGTGCCATCTTTCTAGCAGACTTAATTAAAAACCAGCTCTCTTTCATATGTAAACCATATTTAAAGGAACTATGGTAATGTGGAAGCTGACTAAAAGCAATGGCATCAACAAGAGGGAGCTGCATAATCTATATAATTCAAATTTCTTTAACTTTAATACACACACTTCTCTTGTCTATATGGATGTTATTTTGTGAATTTGTGACGTTACCAAAAAGCCTAAATCAAGTCTAAATTGGCTGCAATGAAGACAAATACCCTCAACAATCAAAGCAGGTACATGCTAGTAGATGAACATCATCAGGTTCTGGAGGTAATCCCTTTCCTCTGTTATGTGAGTGGTTGTGTTACTGGTTTACAAACTTTTCATCAATCCCACAGTCAATGTCAAAGGACTTTTACCTTAGCCCCTGCAGACAAAGAAGAGTTGTCACCCACAAATCTTGGTTTAAGGTTATGATGAAATGAACTGTTCACCTAATAAATACTAAATTGTTTAAATTCCTGGCTCAGCTGCTGCAGTTAGCCACCACACTGTTAGACTGGAACAGATCGGAATGTCGGTTTGCATATCACATCACAGGTAAATCCTGTGGTGACCTGGGTAATGTGGCATGGACAATTGTGGGTGCTGTATTTTGCATGCAAAACCTGTGCAATAAAATCACAACTACTTGTGCACTAATCGTTTTTTTTTGTGGCGCGGTTTGAGCATAGTGAAAAAAAGCCCTGCCACTGTTAGATCAGGCAGGCTTACCCAGCAGAAGTAGCTTCAGCTCCCTTCTTGCATCTCTCTTGTCTCGCCGGAGTTGCTTCTCGATCTCGGCGTTGATTCGTTTGGACTCCTTCGCCTCCTCACTCAGGCAACAAGCCATCATGGAGTCTAAAGTCATCACTGCATGAGCTGAAAAGCCCGTCTGACAGGGGGCGCCGGGCTACACCTCACACAAAGTATCAAATAAATAAAACACCTTCAGTGAAGCAGTCCGTTTTCAGCAAGTTATATCCAGACCCTGAAAATCGAGCTTGATAGTCTTGCTGCCTGGTGCAGAGCCTGGCCTCCCTTTTTATGGCAAAGCTGCTGTCAGGTGTTAAATATTTGACAGCTTATCGTTAGTCAAAATATTAAGTAAATCCTCAGGCTACAGGGACTGTGAGCTGATCACACACATTTTGCAATGTCTGCAAGGAACTTAGGTGATCACCAAATATGCTAAAAACCATTTTATGTGATGCACTTTCCAAATTAGTTTGGATACGTTAACCACTCACTAGCTTGTAGGCTAAATGCTGCTAACGTTGTAACCAAGCTACCGTGACAAGTTAATGGACTTTCGGTGTGTCAACACTTTAAAGGTTCTTTGTCGCTCAGCCTTGTCAAAAAAAATGATACCACGTTAATGACTTCGGTCCCGGAGACAGTGGGACACAGCTGGCTGCCACGGCCACATTGGTACAATCCCTCTGCTGGTTGCCCGGCCGAGTACAAGCCTAGCCGCCCCGAAACCAACACTGTGTAAGTTACGCCCGCGCAGTGACAATAAGCCGCAGTCAAAACTGTCCATCCACATAGGCTGGCTTACTGCTTCAGGTCCTCGATAAACGACAAGAAATCCGATTTAAGTACGCGCTGAGAGCAGGTATCCCTTGCAGACGAAGGCACACACTGACCAGAATAGCTAAATGGGTAGGCTAACGGTTAGCTAGCTAGGTTAGCTCAGCGAGCCATCCCTGGAATTGCAGCCAACTGGCTAAAAACCAGACAGCTCCAATTGACAGAGGACCTTCACTCCATGAACCTACTGCTCTCCAAAACCCCGCGCTAACATCGAGCCCTCCAAGTGCTGAAACGCCTCACTGACAGTCAAATGCGGACCGCTGTCGTCCGTGCATTTTATCGCTCCTGGTATTTTTCCTGGTGGTGTTGATCGCTCCTCGTCACCCACTCCTCAGCCCCGGTGTGGCGCTGCTTCTGACGTCACATGGGATACAGGTTGATTGCCAAGCGGCAGAACGAGTCAAAATAGAGCGTGTGGGCGGTTAGGGCGGGTCTTTCCTGGACGGTTAACGTCCCAAGTTTGCTTGAGTGGAAGTCATCCTTTTGGAGGCGTGTCAGTGAAGGCAACTGACATTTGACTGGCCGGGCAACGCCCATCTGCTGTCAGAGAGCAGCAGCACACCCACAGAGCTGTCTGCACCGGCTCATCCCTGCTCCACAGGTTCATTCAGGAAAATATGCAAACACCTGCCGGCAAGCAGTGGAAACAGCTTAAGTATATTTACTCAAGAAGTGTACTCGAATAGGACACAGTTCTGAAAAGTCTTTTTGCCTATCTCCTGTGTTTTTATTGTATGAGATAATAAGTTGTAACAGTGTGCATTATAGGCTACTAACCATCTGACATTACATTCCATGCAATGTGCACAGGTTTTATACCTTAATTACATTTTACACAAAAACTTCACTTTGTTTGTTTTGTTTTTGTAAAACCTTCTTTTTTTTTATATGCTCGTAAGTGTTTTGACTTTCAGATCTCCAAAAAGAACACTTTACCACCAAAAGAAGCAGAGTCACTGTCACTATTTGAAGTGGTCCTGTTCGTCTCTTCTTAAGAAAAGTCAGCGTCTCATGATTTCAAACACGGATCATGTGACATATAGGACACAGAATAAGTAAACTGGATAATTAATTCTTTTTTATATAAACAATCCATAAAAAAATATACATGAGACTTGAGTCGCACTCATCATTGTCAGACAAGGTGGTGTAATCATTACTAATCATGTGCCTTTTTGGAGGGTTATACTACAAACTTGAATCCTATGTGGTGAATGATGTAAAAAGATGATTAGGATTGAGCTCATTGTTTAAATAATACAATAATTCATAAATGTTGTAGAGCTGGCAAAAGAAAAACACACACTGTACAATCAGTCTCCTTATCGTCATTGGTAACTTGTATAAAACATGCTATATGAATAAGTTCATATAGCATTATCAGTTAATACAATAGCTGTGTAGAAAGACATGGATGGCCTTCAGTACTATGACTCTCACTGTTAATTTCTCTATTCCTGTTACCAATACACCCTTACTTTCAACCATTAGAGTGCGGCTGATTGTTCTTCTTTGAGGTGGTGGAAAAACACTCACTTCCATAAAGTACACAATAACTCTATCAAAACTGCTCATATGATACAACAGGTAAACTGGTGTCAGTGCCAGAATTTTTAACTCTTAGCTGCTACAGCTTCTCATCTTCCTGCAGAGATCAAGTATAAATATTTCAATGCTGGGACAAGATAATAAAACTTGTGCATGGACAAAAAGTCTGTTGTTGCCATGGGCGGTGTCAAGTTACCAAGTATCGACATTCCCACTTTCAAAGGGGAATACTGCGCTGTGTGTGCTTAACAGCTTAAAAACATATACAGTGACACTATATTTATTTAACCACATGACACAATAATCAGTAGAACAAGCTCTACCTCTGTTCACTATTTACACCCTGCTGGCACGTGAAGGTGTCAGAAGTAATAATCCATTGTATAGCAATTATCAGCAGCACACAGACTGAGTTTGGTGGTACTGTGTTTTACTTGTTACTGAGTGTTTTCGAATTGTCGTAAGTTAAAGAATTGAGTGCTTCCTCCACCACTGTGTGCTGTCACCAAATCCTCATCCATCTGCTGACCACTCCATATCATAAACATCCTGGAGCTCCTGCTGCTGATGCTAAGATAAATGAATCCACTCAGTTATACCGCAAACTGTATTTTACAAGTGGAACCACGTCCAAGCTTCCTCAAGGCTTCAGTGTGAGTGAGCTGGATAACACTGAACCTAGTGACACCTTGTGGACACGTGTGTAGTTGCAAGAGAAACGTTAAAATCATAACAATAAGGAACCATTTGTGAAAAACAGTGTTTTCTACCCGTATTAGCAATACAATTATTCTAAAATAGTGCATAAATTCACATGAATAACTTGATCACATTTAAGCAGAGGAAGAGCATGGTGCGGCTGATGCCACTTAAACACCCCCTAAAAGTTTGAATCCTTTATGAACACTTACTAAAGTGTAGTTAGACTAAATATTTGAGTTTCTGTATTTCTAATATTTGATCTTGTAACATTCAGCTGCCAGAGAATGGAATGGAATGGAATGTGTAACGGACCTGGTATGCTCAGTATGATCAGGAAAATCTTCCGACGTGACTCATGACATTACAGCTTGACCTGCCTCCTCATATCTCACTGCAGCAGCAGCCAAAGCCTCCACCTATGACATGAAGGCAGCTTTGTTCATTCACTGTCATTTTATTACATCACCTGTCAAATGTATTACTGATAAAATGCTTCTTTTAGTGTTGCATAAATGCACACAGAAAGATTTTGTTGCTTTGTGTGGGTCCCTGTCTTAATTTGTACACAATCAGAGGCCGGTTGAAAATATGAGAGGGTTGCAGAGAAATCAGCATCTAGATCTTAAATGTTCCTTCTCCATGTTTGAACACTTGTATTTAAATGATCACCCCTGCTGTTTGCACGAACCAGCAGCTAGGAGTGATGTGAACATGAAAGGAAGTTGCATGCGGTGCTCCATCGTCTCCAATGTGTCACAGCGTCTGATGGCTGTTGTCAGATTAATCATTGATTGTCTTCTGTTTTCCCACAGCAGCCAGTGACAGGGGGGACAAAGTCTCTGTTACTGCTGCCGCATGTGTTCATCAAACAACTAACACCTAACTGTACAACATGCTGTATCATTAAGAGAACTGGATTCACCTGTCCCAGCAGGTGATCACTACAGATGTCTGACTTCCTTGTACCTGGAAGCATGACGCAGATTTCTGGTTACTGTCAGTCGGGGTGGACTGACAGTAACCAGAAATCTGCGTTACGCGTGCCCCCCACCCCCCCAATTTCTTGCTTTGTTTATTTTTTCTGCTCATGTATTATCTTGAAAAACAAAACATAGGTAGGCTAACTCAATCTTCCCAAGCTGTAAAATATATAAATATATGGCTATAATTACATATACTGTATTTATATTAATTTAAAAAAGTGTTAATGGAAGTTTTTATTGTAATAAAGGAATACAATTACATGTCCTCAACAAAACACATTATATTTTTAGCACAGTAAGCACACCTTCTATGTCCTGTTGTTTTAGCAGCTCTACTCAAATGTCATCCATAAAAGAAAATATTACATGAATCTCAGGGGAGATGGTGTGTCTGTAGAAGTTCAACTGACTGCAAAAATAACTAGCCTGTATTATGTTAAGCCATTGTTCCCCACACTGTACTGTACATCACTGATACGCTCCTTTCATATACACCTCTCTTGCTCTTTCACCTCAACTTGTTCCCATGGCAATGCAGAGCTCAGGTGATCTCAATATCTGAAACCATGAAAGCCTGGACAAACCGGTCCAACCAGCTGAGACAAAAGATTGACATCCAAATAGCAGCCAAGGAGGTGTGACAAAATACCCGCTGTACACTTCAGGTGTGCTTGGAAAACTTGCTGCACTGTGAGAAATCATTCTGATATTACATGTAGTTCCTGCGGGGGTTTTGGATATGTGTGTGTGTAGTGGCCTATTACGTGTACTGATGATGAGTATATAATTTAGTAGCATTGTATTTTTATTATACTTTTTAAAATGCAAATAAGTTTAAAATGTATACTGAGGAAATAAACTTCATCTGATAAAAAGTAGACAACAAGGAAGGGAAGTTACATTCTAATTTGTAAGTCTAGGATTTTATTCATGCTCCTCTAAATGAAGCAAGGAGAGACTCTGAAGCAGCCGAAACTTTATCTGCGGGCGCAGCGCACCCATTAACACTGTCAAGCCAGACACATGGAAATATAGTTAACTTCCGGTGCAATCTTTTCAAAGTAAGACTATCCCATGATAAGGCCTTAGAAGCCTTTGTAGATTTATATGAGTTTAATTTAAAAAAAAAATATATAATAAAATTTAGGTTTACTTTAGTTTAATCCTGCTGACATACTGTACCTTATACTGACAATGACCAAGGCTTCAGGTGGTGAAATGGCCACATGATGCCATTGTAGCTTATTTAAAATGTGGCCAACACATCCTGGTTTTTTACATATCTCACACAGTTACACAGTATAATGTACTCACGTTGTATGTGTGTCATGGCACCAACCCAGCTGCGAGACTTGTGACCTGCTTGTTTACTTTGGAACAATATACCCAAGGTGTGGTCAGTATCAACAATAAACCATATACTGTCTGGGCAGGAAGGTGTTGCTGCTGTGCACACTGTGGACTTAAGCCTGTTGCACCTTTAGTCACAGTGTAATCAGTCACGTCACAACCGAGACAGGAGTTGTTGGCAACTTACACAACAGTAAAAATACAAATAAATACTGTAAACTTGATGATTAAATGAAACGACTGTTGATCATCTCATTGGAAAAAATAAGTAAATCAAAATAATGATATTATTTTTGACTTTTTTTGCAAAATTGGTTACTATTTTTGTTTAAAAAAAAGTAGGCTACACTTAGTAAGTTTCAAATATGTGGAAAAACACATATGATATATATACACACACACACACATACATATATAAAATGAGTATTAGATACTAATCCTAACAAATAAAATAACATACTTTAAACACTATAATACAATCCATTGTTACACAGATTTAATCTTAGAATTGTTTCCTTTTCTTTAACAGTGAGAGATTTGTAGTTAGTGCCAGACATGACTCAGTGAAGCAGTACTGTACGTTACCTCATGCCAAAAAGCACAAATGCCAAAAAGCACACGTCACTTCAAAATGAAAAAGCATTACTAACACAAGCAGTGAGTATTTTGCACACGACAAACTCGGAGCTTTTACTTTTTTGGGCACTGCAGCCACACTTCCGGCGCGGCCGCGGTGCCTTTCCGCTGTCTTGCCGCAGCGTCGCCGTGAGCGCATTCCAGTTAGACAGTGTTTTGAACGGCGGCAGCACATTCCTGTGTAGGCGCGGCGGACTCTCACGGGCGGCAGGTTGTTCTGTATCAGCTGGGGAAATAACTGTGTTCAAACTGCGTACCCGAGCTGGATGAATGACGCCTCGGCAGGAGTAGGTGTTAGCTGTTAGCCGCAAGTTGGAGTGAGAGTGGACACTGTGGAAACATGGACCGTGAGAGCCTGAGTCCGTACCTGCTGGGAGTGTGACACACTGATTGGAGGTAAGCAGATACACCTATTTACTGTACGTTCTGTCTGTGTGTAATGTCCAAACTCCTTTTGAACAAACATGTATTGACACAGCAGCCAAAGTGTATAATGATTATATGAGTAATATAAATAAAGTCTGCCTATTACTATTAGTATATTTAAAACCTGACCACATAATGAAATCTCAGATGTGTCACTTAGGAAGTTAAATAAATAGCCCTGAAATGGACACTGGTCTGCTTGAGTTGACTGTCAAGTCCCTTATCGTCTCATTAAAGCTGATTATCTCTGAACAGTTTACAGATTTGTGTGGTTTTTAGCCATGGCGGGCTGTTGGAGGTGGTGCCGCCGCAGCTGTGTGTGCTGCCTGTCCGAGGAGGAGAAAAAGACCATTGCTGTGGACAAAGAAATAAAGAGGATCCTCAAGAAGCAGAAAAAGACGGAGAGAAGAGAGATTAAAATCCTCCTACTGGGTCAGTAGTAGCTGCACAGTGCACACACCCAGAGCACCACACACTGCTCCATTTTAATGACACAAACACAAAGAAATCCATAAAGTCGATTCAATTCTAAAGCAGATACAGCCAATACATGACAGTGGAATCTGATAAGACACTATAAGAAACACCCTTCATACAAATAAACAGCCAGGCCTGTTTGGTGGCCTACAGCACAGTGACACAACTATGTAAGGCATGTGTCACCATGTGAGTATGTGAAGAATGATCCACATTGGTTAAACCTGAAAACTGCACGGCCAGAGGAGTAGCCCAGAAACCTACAGGCCTATATAGCTGCTGGTTTGTCAGCTCAGGACCTGACGGGGAGCAGCAGTGTGTTTACTTGAATGCTTTCATGCAGACACACATGGAGAGATTCCAGGAACAGGATATTAATGAGCTCTAACGGTGGATACTTGAGCTGGATTTAATAGCTAATATTTCAGTTGACCAAACAAAATAAGGCGATCTAGTTGAAAAATTGCAAACTTTTATCTGTCCTACTAAATTACACTAAATTAACATAATTTTTAGTCATTTATCAACTTCCCAGCAACATATTTCCCATTTGGTAACTAAATGAAGACTATAATCTGTGCTATAGTCTGCCCATTTGTGGTACTGTCATACTTTCCACATGCCTACGTGTAGACAAATATAATCATGAGAGTTGAATGCAAGCTTCAGCATGGATATCAGAGCACCCATGTATCATATGCACCAGAAAACCACAACAACTGCAGAGGTTGTGTAAAAAGAGCTGTTGCTACCTGCATATTTTTATAATATAAAATAATAAGAAAGTTAAATTCAAAGGTAAATCCAGCCTGAGATGAAGGAAGTACGCATAAACACAGAATATAACATCCTGTGGGTGTCTATCCACTGCATGTACAGAATGTGAACTCTTGACAAACATGAATAACAACAACCCCTGCCTTACTTTGCTACATGCCTTGCGGGCAGTGCTGAGAGCTCCTTCAGTAATAAAGATGTTATGACATCATCTATACTGATGTAGGCCCGCATACATCTGCAGGGATTCCCACAGTCCTGATACATCTATTTTATTATATCATGTAACCGTACAACATACATTAGCAGTGCTGGTATATCTGTGTTGGCTGACACAGATATACCAGCCACTGATATCATGTCGATGGATCTCAATGTCCAATAGGCAAATGAATCACTTAAGTAATAAATGATAGTTGCGGCCTAGACACACCCTACCAAGCCTGAAATTCAGGAGAGTGATTCAGAAAGGCAGAATTTCAAGGTAATATCTCTATCATACTAATTATAATATAATACAGTTACATAGGAGGATGATTGTTATATTGAATAGATGGAATATTTAGTATCTTTACTACATAAACTGCATTTTACATAAATGCATTTTAATCATTTAGGAAAAGCTGTGCTCCATAATCTCCAGTGACCACTTAATTAAGCCGTTTGTGTTTAATAAGTAAAAGTAATAAACAACAACATCTTGGAATAATATCTGTGCTGCTGGTTTCCTGGAGTGATAACGTATATTTACAACTAGACGTTTGCTGTCCTTCCGATAACGGCAAACTAAACTGATAAAAACACAGGATGTGTTAGGACGTGGGGAATCCCTACAGTGATGTAAGGGACACATAAACAATAATATTATTTCCAAGTCTTCCTGTATTACTGTGTAGAGTTACAGAAAACAAATGTTGTTGTACCGGAACAGCGCTTGTGAAATGACAGGAAAGTGTTTGGCAGAGTAAAGAGTTTAGATTTCCTCCTGCAGAAAGAATGAAACACATCAAAGGATCAAAAATCTGAAGTGGTGTTAAACTGCAGCCTGTCCTCCTGTCTGTACTGTAACAATACACAAACAGGAACATGTCATGAGATACAGCACAGATTACAGTGCTATAAATATAGTATAATAAAATAAAGGAGAGTATAACATGGCAAGAATATTGACAATAAACTAAGAACATAAATCAAGATTTTAAGAGGTACTTTCCTCCCCATTGACTAAAATATCTGCATGAAGAGCATCCACTTCAGTAGCACCTGTCAGACACTTTGCTCTTTTGTTGTGGTTAACTAGATTTCCTTTAAGCACTCTTAGCTTTTCATTGTGTAACCACAGACATAGCTGAGAAACAATTGCAGCAGCTTCCTGACCCTCTTTACGGTAAAACCACATTTTTGTGTTTTTAGTTTTGAAGCTAAAAAAAAAAGCTATTTGATGACTCAACGTCTATTTATTATTTTCTTCTGCATTATGCAGGTTTTGTATTGAGAAAAACAGCTGAGATTTTAATTTCTTTTTAACACAAATGTTTATCTGCTCCTTTAAGCTGAATGTGTAGGTTGTTATGCCCACTTTATGACAAAAACATCACTGGCATATAATCTATTTTTAAAGCTCTTACAGTGAATGTGTTGACTAATAGAAAGAAGTTTTAAATATTAGTTATATACTTGTATTTACAATGTCCAGTTTTAGGAAAACATCTGAATCTTAAGTCTTTTTTGTCCAAAGATTTAACCAACTAAACTACGTAGTTTAAGAAAGAATTATGGCTTTGTTATGGGTTGCCACTGTAATGATTTTCTGTTTGAAATGACCATCAGTGATAGAAATCTATCACTGGATTTTTGATTTCTTCAGTTTTAAACTGCTGTCAGTTCCTTCAGTAGTACACATCTTCATTTGTGTTCAGTCTAAATGTTACACTAACCTTACAGTAATGTTAGCCTGGCTCCAAAAGGGCACAAAGAGAACAAGGACAGAGTCAGATGATGGCACAACAGAGCTTTGAAAGTCAAGCCCTACTCAACCTTCCGTGCTGCCCACACCAAAGCATAGAAAGCCCGAGGGACACCTGGATACAGAGCCTGGTGATGCAAAGGTGCTTTGTTTGTGTGACACACACTAAAAGTAGACAGAAGAGAAGTATCCAGGGATTTTGCTGGGAATTCAAGAAACTAAGAACCAGCTAGAAATCCTAGATGAGTTGAGTGATTTATGCTGTCAGAATTCAGAATGTACTCATTACACAATAACAGGAGTGCTGGCACTTTAAGCACTCCTGTATCCCTAGACACAGAAGAGAAATACGTTAGTGTGGCCCCATGGGCAAGGTATGTAATTAGTGTGTGCTCCAACTCTAAGACCAGCAATACCCCCTACCACAACAATCCCACAACAATCCAACTGTCTCTGAACTGTGGTCTGAATATAGTCCCAAACCCATGAACATCATGAATATATACAGTGTTTAGTGTTTAAGGATTTTGTTAATCATTGTATCTCCCGTTTGTTGCCTCAGGAACGGGTGAGAGTGGAAAAACCACCTTCATTCGACAGATGAGGATCATCCATGGGAGAGGCTTCTCAGAGGAGGACAGGAGGGGCTTCTCCAAATGTATCTTTCAGAACATCTTTACTGCCATCAAGGCCATGACAACAGCCATGACCACGCTCAGAATCCCTTACTCCAACCCAGATAATGAGGTAGACTAACATAACCAGCATGAACGGCCAGTTACACATGAACACTCGTTCATAAACACAGCTGTCAAAACAGGTGTTCAGGCATCAGATCAAGGGCACTCTGGAGTTGTGGTGAAGACTCATCAAACACACTATAGGCAGCTAGCCTATAGTCTATAAATAGCCGGTGGTATCACCATTAGATCCTAATTAGACAGAGAATGTGTAGCAGAATGTACTCCTCTGGTTTCAAATGCCTGTAATAGTCACATTCAGTGTTATCCCCACACACTAATCTTCTCTGGCTGTCTTTTCAGATGTATGCCAAGTGGCTGCAGGACGTAGACACGGTGCAAATCACCAAGTTGGAACGTGGATATGTTGACGCAATCCGCCGCCTCTGGGCAGACTCGGGAATGCGGGTCTGTTATAGCCGTCGAAGCGAGTACCAGCTCCTTGACTCCACAGAATAGTAAGTGTTGTACTGGAAGTCGAAGCTGTGCCACACCCTCTGTCAGGGCTGGGAAACACAGGGTATCACATGATGAAACACAAGTCACAGCAGGTTGCCAAGCATGATATCACAACACAGGAGTCAATGATGAAGACTAAAATTTATATAGTATATATACCATTCATGCCATGTTTTTTCCATTATTCCAAAAGATCTGAATACCTATAACAAAAACCTACATTTGATAGGTGATTGGTTAAATACATTCATTTAGAAAAATCTTAAATATTTACACACTTAGTCCAGCAGTTGTCAGAAGGAGCAGCCTCCCTAGGTGTGGCCACCATGACTTCATGAACATCCCTAGGTTATTCCCTGGTTCTGGGAAAACATAATAAGCATTTTTGATTTTTTTATTGTTGTTTTTTACATATCATGGCAGTGTGTATTAATCTAGAAGGTAATCAACAGATTGTGTGATGACTTTGTTCACAAAGAGCTCCACAGAGAGACTGGTAATTACTGTCTAACTATATTGAATAAGAAGCCTGTTCTGCAAGACTAGCTGCCATACTTATAAAACTACATGAAGAGATTTAAAGTAACACACTAGGTGCGAGCCTCGTGCTGAGAATGTCTCAAGTGTCACGGAACAAAGCCTGGCCTCTGTTTTCTCTCTTTTCTATTTCTGCTCTGGTCTGTGTTTACCTGGCTGCTCGATCATGGGGGTTTGGGCACGATAAGGGACGGCCAGTCAACGTTTGCTAATGACAGCTTGTATCAACACAAGCCATAAAGCCGTCGTCTGTACACAAGCTGATGTGGACTCAATGCGCTCCCTTCTTGTAATTTTAATCAGTTTTTTTTTCTTCATCATCACTAATTCATCATACATCTTGTATCACTTCAGTTTGCTCTACACAGTCAAGGATGCAACAGAAGCAAACAGAAGCAATATGTTTTACTAGAGGTCTCTTGCAGTGTCAAAAACTGCTGTAAAACTTTCTCCTTCTTTCTGTCTTTCAGCTACATGATGAATCTGGACCGCATCTCCGCCCCGGAATATATCCCCACAGAACAGGATGTGCTGCGAGTTCGATTCCCCACCACGGGTATCCACGACTATTCCTTCACCATCAAGACCATCACGCTAAGGTGGCCAATCCTCACATTACCAACCTCTCACAGGGACAAATCCAATACCCACAGTATTCACTGCACTGTGAAAAAAATACTATTGACTCTCAGAGAGGCTTTGTCTGCTCACGCCTGTTTGGACGCAACCGGATCACATTTCTGATTGCCTCTCTACAGAGCACCTGCTAGGAAGTGAGGTGTTGCTTTGTGTGTTTTATTTTCTGTCTGCTAAGCGGACTACAGAGATCCAAAGTTCACTTTACGAGGAACACTGTGTTCTCAAATGAGATAATAGCTGTTAAAACAGTAAAGTGTCATCTACATCATTTAATGGCAAAAAAAATCATTTGTGAATCAACCAGTAATGAATATCTAGATATGATTTAAAAGCATGTTGTTGAGTGTGGGGAACATTTCCACTTCTTACCCAGCTTATCAGAGCCGTCTGTAAGCAACAGGACAATAGATAATGTTATTTTTCGACCTTAGCACACTGAGTTTTGATGACAACTGAATCAGCTAAGATTAGATGATAAAAGATGGAACTAGAATAAAAATCTCAGCATACATTTTTCAGACCAGGTAACTCAGGGACTTTTGTAATTCTTGTTAGTAAAGCCTGTAATTGTTCTGCCTTAATGCTGGTGGTTGAGCCAGAAACCCTTAACATAATGAGTGCAACAAATTCCTCTAACTCACCTTTCATCTTGTTTTCAGAATTGTGGATGTTGGCGGTCAGAAGTCAGAGCGCCGGAAGTGGATCCACTGCTTTGAAAATGTCACCTCCCTCATCTTCTTGGCTTCCCTGAGCGAGTACGACCAGGTCCTGGAGGAGAAAGAGACCATTGTAAGAGCACACATGACTTAATAATCAATCTCTCCAAGTGATATATTAATCAAAAGAAACAACATTATTTTATAGAAAAAAAACTTTGAGCTCATATGTTTGCTCATATATTTGAGTTCATATTGCTTTAGCCTGCCTGCTAATGGCTAGCTCAGTAAAAAGACAGAGAAGGGAGGAGATATAATACTAATCATAATACACAGAGTCTGCAACATAGCAAGTGACCCCAAAGTGAATGGTATTATTAGGTCTTACAGATGGGACTGAGATGAAGAATATCAATAACATCATTAATAATTTTATAATCTATCCTGTATTTTACTGGAACAAGACTTAAAGGAGCCATTGTATTTTGGATCAGCAAGATGCTTTTTAGAGAATTATTTGGGCATCTGAGCAAAAGTTGACTTTTGAAGATGAAGTCAGTAAGACTAAGTCAAGACAACTCACTGCTGTGTTGCTGCTACATATCGTTTATTTAATAAACAAATAAAGCTGTAATATAGGTGAAGTAAATTTTAGTATGTATTTAAATTGATTAAAGCAGCTCGAGGTACAGTACAGGGGGCTTTCCTCCTAGTGCCACAGTAACTGTCATTTCCTCATACCACCAGCAGGTCTCACTCTTGCACAAGAAAGCCTTTCTTGGCATCCGATCGCCTTCTTCCTTCCTCTCATCCTGTAACTAAGCCATTTATCTCTATCAGCCACTTTTTGATCAGCCAGAACAGTATAACCTCCTCAGTGGTACAACTACCACCTCCCATAAACTCCCCTTCTTTCCTATTAAAGACTGCTTCATCCACAGTTGTCACTTTAAACTCATCATTCTTGGGTAAAATCAACTCATCACACTGTGTTATGCTTGCTGCCTCCACAATATCCGACTCTCTGAACTTTTTTCTTTAGAACCGCATGCAGGAGAGTCTGGCTCTGTTCTACACCACCATCCATTCTCCTTGGTTTCACAGCACCTCCATCATCCTCTTCCTCAACAAGACGGACATCCTAGAGGACAAGATCAAAACGTCTGACCTGCAGAGACACTTCCCTAGTTTCACAGGTCAGCTGACCCTGCATGTTTGTTTTTGTTTGTAGAGATTTTGAACAGAAAGGAAAAACAATGTTATGTTTAGCCAGTCAGCACAAGCTCTAGATTGCAGGGCCTATAACTCAACTTTTACTAAGTATTAGGTTTTATCTCCTCTGAAAGAGCTCTTAGAAGGAAAATTCCAGCATTAGAAACAAGGTTGGCAACCACCTTCAAACAGCCTGGTAGCTCCTGCTGTGTAGCACATTTTGATTTTAGCCTCAAAGAGCCACAGGTGACAATATAGATTAAAGATTACAAACCTGCAGAAAACTTTAGATCAAATTCAACAGGTTTGTAGCTGTGAGTCCAGACATGTATGTGCATGCTAGTAGAGGTTCTAACATTCAAACAAGAAATTACAACTGGAGACTGATCTTCTTTAGCTACGTGTTTGTCTGCCATCAACCAGCACAATTGCAGCTAGTTGTCTGCAGTTTTTTCTCATCACAGTGTAGACACAATCATAGCCGACATATGAGAGTTGTGATGTTGTTTAGCTCCAGCCAATTTCTGTCATCTCATTACATCCTACTGCACCAGAAAGAAACGTATCATTTTCAAAAAATACATATAATATTGTGTTGCCTGAAAACTTTCCCTCCAATGCTGTCAACACCTTCATTCCTTCCTTCATTCCTTCCTTCATTCCTTCCTTCCTTCCTTCCTTCCTTCCTGAGTTACAAATGAGTCACTTCAGGTACTCAGTGTGCTTAATGATGAAACTGCAGCCTTTAGCTCTGCTGGTGTGAAAGACTGTAGAGCATCATCCCCCACCCCACCAAACCTCCCACCACTGCCACCCTCTCTCACTCCGTTACCCATGGCAACTGCAGACAGATACTGTGCTTCCCGCAAGCTTTGCACCCCCACCCCAATACCCCCAGGTGTAAACATGTGGAGTGTGTATCTGTGTGCATGCAGAGGGGGAATTAGTAACTGCAAGCGAATAATCTGCACACGTGTGTATCTGTAGTGTGCCCACTGTGTTTTACCACTAGCATTAGCAGGGTAAAATAATGACTCACACAGGGTCAATCTCCTTGATGTCAATTTAACCTTAATGACAACTGTGAGCAGCTCCCACCACTGGCTGCTATTTGCTTGTAATGCTCGAGTGTTCCTGCGTGGAGACACGTCTTACTCCATCTACATCTAAAGGCTGTAGCTATTAAATAGACCTGCTGTCTTGTTCAAGACTAGACTAGACTGTAAAGATTAAAAGCAATTTTATCACAATCAAACAATTCTTTATAATTGCTTACAATTTTTTTAATATATTATTTGCAGCTTTTTAACTTAGGGCTACCATAAAACTATTACTTTTAATTAATTATTCTTCCAGGTCACTCGCTGCTATCAATAATACAAAAAATGCAAATAAAAATGACAAATGATTAAACAATTTAATAATCAATCTACAGTCATTTGGTAATTGCAGATTAATTTTCTGTTGTTGCAGATGCTATTTAATTTCAGTGTACACTGAAAATATTTGGCCTTTTTACTGAAGGTCTGAAAAAGAACCACAGCTTCTAGCAATAAGTCCGATTGTAGTTTTCATCCATATCTGTTTCATGTAATACATGTAGTCCAGTGAGCTTTATGTATGTAAATAAATAACAAACAACCCAAAACAACTACAACACCTAAAAACAAGCCAAACAGATTTTTATTTTTACCAAGAACCTCTCTAAGCATTTTGTTTCACTGAATAATAATTAAATTAAAACAACTATTGGCTGCGCCTCATTGTTGGACTCCTTCTCAGGCCTCTGATGCTCTATGTTTTAATCAGACAGGAACACCAAACCACCCTGATGACCTGAAAAGAGGAAGTTTATCACTGAAAATGTAAACTCGATTAAAACTGTGTATAGTCCTCTTTGGTCATTCTACTGTGACATTAATTTTACAAGGCAACATGCAGTATACTATAATAGATTTACTTTCATTTACTGCTCTGATTCTTCGGGTAGCATTATGTCATGCTCATATAAAATTTCCTTCCTTCTGTCCATCTGTCTTTATTTATCTTCTGTCAGCCATTTTAATTGACCCACATTCATATTTTCCTTTGTCCATTTCCATCCTTCACCTCCCCTTTGTAACAGGCAAGAGTCAAGATCCCGTCGAAGCCAAGAACTTCATTCGCAAGCTGTACGAGCAGCAGGCCATCAACCATGAGAAGAGGGAGGAGCGGAAGACTCTGTACCCACACTTCACCTGTGCCACAGACACCAACAACATCCGCACAGTGTTCAGTGATGTCAAGGACACAGTGCTGCTCAAGTCTCTCAGGGACTATGGAGTTATCTGAACGATTCCTGAAAACCAGGAGGACGATAATGCACCTTGTGTCTCATTGGATTATTTACTGTACGAGTGAAGGACAAACTGTGATTCCAGGCCTGCCCTTCCCTCCTCCTCCTCTCCTTCATCAGGTGGTAATAAAGAACCAGATGAAGAGAGATACTTTTCTCTCACCTCTGCCGTTATGACTATTTCATTCTCTCCTCTTCCTCTCATATAGAGGATTGTTTAGGGAGTGTGGAAGACTGTGTGATTGTTGACCACAGAACGAGCACCCAGTAATCACCCTCATTTCTCTCAGCTAGTGGCTTTTTTTCACAGTTTTGATGTTTTTTTTTAAAGATGAAGAAGTGTTTGGGTCATACAGTGACTAAATTGATCCATAATTGAAGAACGAGCAGAGATGCTATGAAGTGCTATGCTGCCATAAACAGAGTAATGACTTTTACAAGTGGAGATGGGGCCCCGCATGGGTGAGCCTGTCACACACATTTTGAGTGCTTTAGGTGTGTCTACCAGGTGCATTGGAAGCTCACACAAAAAATCACCAACAGTAAACACAGAAGGTTTCTATTAAAAGATGTATATAGCTGTATACAGTCTGTACTGCTGCAGTCTGTACTATTAGACACCACCACAAAGTCCTAGATTGTTGCTGCCCTCCTGTCAGCGTGCCAAAATCCCTATTGATTACTATTATCTCACAGTGGCAATATTTCTTTCATATTATCTGCATTTAGCACATCCTCTCAATCAATTAACTGGCAGAAAGTCTGTGCAGCTGCCATCTCACAGTGCTGTAACATTCTTACATTTGCCTCCAGTGACACTGAAGGTTTTACTAAATGATCTGTTCTGTCCTCTGGCTCAGTGTTAAATTATTAATTATAGATCTTCCTACTTTATTTGTGGAAATACACAGGCTGTGTTTAAAAGAACAACAAAGACCATGGAACAGTAAATTTGTATCTGCAACAGCCAGCCGATGTGAGCAATGAGTCAAAAGAAACAAAGCCAGAATGCCCAACTATAAAAATAAAAAACAAAATAACCTCAGTTAACTGAACAAAAGGCCAAATTCAGCTCCCCTTTATAAATACATAGAAAATAACAGCAGATATACTTTTTATGATATAAATCTACTGGAGATGGCCAGCGGTCCTTCACCATTCAGAACAGAGGTGGGGCTGCTGCAGGCCACAAATGCTGCGAAGACAAGACATTAATAAATTATTATGAGGCTCAGTGCTCGTTACTAAAGCACAGAACAACAAGTGGGATTTCTGTGGATGTTTCTGAGAGAAAGTGTGACAGCTAGTTAGACTGGGCTCCAGCACAGTGGCATTGAATGGGCTGTTCCTGAGGTCTTTGCAGTCTCAAGACATTTGGAGATGAAAAACATGCCTTACACATAGTTACAACAACATAGTGTAACAGAGGTCGGTTTTGTAATGTGTCAAACATACAACTATCCTACTAACATTTATTATACTTTTCCGTTAATATATAACGATACAGATGACAGAATATGTTCGATCACAATTTTAAAAGATCACGAGTAACTGAACTCAGAGTTAGTCATCTAGTTCATACTGCAAGTTTCATCTTAGAAAAATGAAAACACTAATTTTGTTATTGGGAATATTTTGATATTGATCAGTGGTGTGAGTGTGCTGAATGTATAACATCAAGAGTCATTAAATGAAGTGACCTTGATGTGAAGCTAAGATTAGTTAGTAGTGGTGGTTTTGGCTGCTGTTTTGTAAATGTGTTCCGAGCTCTGATTAAAACATAGAGCATAACACTTTGCATTCAAATATGGTAGCTATATTACTAAAACTTTACAATGTCTTTGAACATAAATGTGTAATATTACTGTCATTTTACTGATGACTACTGCTTTTGATCGATTTGTAACTGCTGTACTTTTTATTATTGTTGACCAACAGCACATAAACTGTGACTAGAGAGTGTGTTTCCTAGTGAGCTGCTTTTTGGCATTGGGAAGCCTCCTCTCACACGGTGACAGTAAATGACTTTGTGCTTGGGTGGGGGAAGTGGGAAAATATTTTTTTCTAGTTAATATTAAAACAACTTTTGAACACACCAGTCCTTGGCTTGCTCTTTGTTTGTCTACTTGGCAGATATGATTAGAGAGAGTCTCTCCTCGTCTGTCTGCGGGTTGTGTTGTCTCACCGCTGCACTGTGAGGCTCTGTCACCAAGACAAATAAGGTCTCACAGGCAGCAATCGCACACTTGCTGTTACCCGCAGTTTGCAAATTAAAAAAAACGCTGCTGGATATAGGAGTGACATACACGCTGCACTCATTTCCATAAAACAGTGTGTGTCTGAGAGCAGACTGAAAAGATTCTTAAGTGAGCACAGGTGTCACAGACACAAAGGTCCAAACTTTAACCCGTTTGACAGCCTCACAAAGACAGATAAATGTCTTATTACTACATCTACCTGACAGAAGCGGTAGCTTTTCATTAGTAACAGTGTTACACTTTTCTTTGACTGACAACACAAAGTACATTGTACAGAAGGTTTGACACGTATTTCCATCACAAATAACAATCTGAAAGTTGTGCCATGAGATGCCTTACTGAGAAAATTTCACTCCAATACACACAAACATTTATACACACTAAAGAACACACAGTGGCTGCAACTGGCTGTCTGAGCAGCACACTACAGGAGAGAGAGACTGTGATCCTGGTGACTACTTGACATTCTCAAGTGTGTGTATGTGTGAATGAGAGAGACAGGCAGGCAGGCAGAGCTTGCCAGTGTATCTATGCATACAAGAATGTTAGTGTGTATCTGTGCATCTTTGTTCAAGGCAGACAAAAGTGTGTCTGAAACCTCGACTGAGAAAAGTCACATCATACATAGTACGGTAAGTAAATGAATGAATGGTCCTTGGTCAGCAAAGACACGCCTGTCAGGTCTCTAAATTGGCCATAGCCTATATGTGAATGTAGGTGTGGACGCACAGCAACCTTATCAATATGAGTAATATATTTAATTTATAATCATTGTTTTTCTTGCGAGATAAATGGACCAGGTATGGCCTACAGAATGCATGATGCCTGCAGAAGTCTACAGGCATGGGTTTTTCTCCCCCTAGACGTGATAGGCGAGATGGGTCAACCTATGACCTGTCAAGTATTTTATAAAGTTGCCTGCTCTATTCACTCTATGAGTGACTCAGACGGTCCTTTGTGACAAACGTATTGCTTCACTCAGGTTAAGGGTTAATTCTACAGTGTGGCCTAAATTATTTAGCTGTTCTAAGCTGTCAATCATGATGTCGCTCAGTCCCTCCCTACGAAAGGTTTCTTATGCTGAGTAATCTATTGTTTTATCGTCACCTTACTTAGTTTAAGAAAAAAAAAACACAAGTTTTGTTTTTACAGAGAGGAAGCTGACATTACTGATTTAAATCCTCTGCATAGGCTCACATTTGTTTTGCAATGAATGCTGGGCTGACATTTAAAATTATTGATTTTCACAGGAGTGTGGTGTGAGTCACTAAAAAAAAAAATTGGCTCTGCTGAGGGCGAAGGGATTTAACGACAGGTGGGAGGCCAGGCCTCTGTACCCTTTGCTGATAATGGGAGATTTATTTATGTAAATCTCAGAGGACATATCTGTTTTCAGCTACTCCGCTGGAGACCCCTGCTGCGGCACTGATCCAAACCTTACACGTGTTCGCCTCCCCTGCGCGCTGACTAGTGGGTGAGAAGTCCAGCAGCTTCAAGCACAGGTGAGCAAAGCAGAGCAGTGCAGCTAGCTGGTGGGCTTTTTAAAACCCATTTTACTACCTGGTTTGTTGCTATGGACTGCTTCTTTCTGATAAGAGCAGGCCAAAGCTTTCCTCAAAGAAGAAACGACACCTGCTGCATTTATCAAACATGTGCTGTACATACAGATTTTCACACCGCTCCAATCTCAACAATCACCTTCTAGATTAGGGTGTAAAAACAGCCACAATATTGTAAACACCTGTAAAAAATAATGCAACTCAACACAAAGCAGGAGAGTGAAGGTTAAAAGCTCTGGCTGTGTGGTGATTGTTGAAGCTGCAGTTTGTGATGCTGACCTGGATCCCACCACTGCATATTATAAGATGTTGCTGTTATATTCTGTACCCATCCTGTTTCCAGCTCACTGTGTTTTCCGGCGCCTCTTTACAAAGGCATTGCAGCATAAGGATACCAAAAAAAGGTGCTTATCAGCACAAGAAATGAATCAATTTGCCAGCATGAATCACCACTCGCTTTCCCAAAACAGCCCCAGCATTTGCAACAGCAGCTGGTCCTTTGTAGCCTGCTTCTCCCTTGCTGTGTGCTGTTCCACACACACTGAGCCGGTCTGAATACTCTGCATCGATAAATCCTACCAGAGCCTGACCTGACCTAGCAAGGACACTCAGTCAGAACTAAAAACCAAGACTTTCACTCTGCAATAAAAGCTAAAACAAGTCTATCCCATGTATGTTAGTGATAGTAACAGATGACATCACAGCAGCAGAAAACAACAAACCATGAATATGTGTAAAAGTGTTTTCTGCTCAGGAACACCTGGACCGAGCTCCTTCATGCTCATATAATGGGTTTTAAAGCAGCTGCTATAGGGCTGTGTTTTATTAATGTGGATGAGTGAGCAACACAAAATGTTCCCAATTAAGATGAAGATGAATTGCAGCAGTGGGGTCTCCACTGAAGTCGCAGCCTAAAAACATGCACCGAAAGACATGAGGAACTGCCTTTTTATAAACTTTTTTATGACCAAGGGGGAGCATGTGAAAAAACATCAAACCACCAGGTGTCAGGTAACTTTTTCTAATTCTGTACAATTTGTAAGAAAATAAATGTTGCTGTAGCCTAACCAAAAGCCTCCATGTTGAAATGTTTGCAGCCGTGTATATATTGGTTTTGGTCTCTATTGATAAAGATGAGGTCCTGTTTTTTTATGACAACACAGGGATGTTTTTTTTAAAGGCAAGGTAAGTAGTAAGTGGAAGCACAAACGTGGTAAGAGGTTCATACAGCAGGTTAAAAACTACATTTTGCAGATCTTCTCTTAATATTAATCTTTTAGCTAACAGAAAACAGCCGTGTTTATGTTTACGCCTTTTTCTCATGTGACTGATGCTACATTAACTCTATTCCATCTTGTGTTGCAAAATTTTATGATCACAGATCAACTACGGTATATTGTATTTAAAATATAGAGAATCATGTGTTTTTATATTATTATTTCACATGAACATGTGGAAAACAGAACAGTAAGATGTTTTTATAAGAGCACAGTCTTTTAGAAAAAAATGTATTTATAGAGCACCAGTCTGGATTGTGACAAAGGTTGCTTCATAAGAGACCTAAACACATCAAAAATATATAACTCAACCTATAAAATAATAATAATAACCTTTATTTGCATAGCACTTTTCAAAGTAAAGGTACAAAGTGCACACAGAGAAAATGAAAATATAAGAAGCAAATAATTTGGACAATCCAAACAAAAAGCATTTCTATCCATTAAGATAATACATTTGAATCAAATCAGTCAAAAACAGACAGAGCACAGACACAATCTAATGCAGGAAGGCCAGTTTATAAAAAGAGTCATAGACAAGAGTAAAGTCAGTGATGTAGTGTGGTGAATGATAATGAAGGCTGATTCAGAGTAATACTTTTGAGTCTAAACTGAAGTTTAGAAGTTTGCTGAAGTTTTGCTTGCAGCTGAAGGACAGGTTAGACAAATAATCATTTAAGACTCAAACTAACCTGGTAACTGTCTCCTGAACCCTCACATCTGAAAGTATTTTAGATATTTGGTTCATACTGAAAACTTTGTGATCATTTAAGTAATTAGAGCGTAGTTACTCAGCAGTTTCTAACAGCTGAGGAATTTCTAATGTATTTTCAAATAAGACACAGCAGAGTTTTTGCTGCTATGATATCTTTGTGCATCATGAGAGCCTTTTGTGTCTTTTCTTTGTTACTCTGCATGGCGCCACTCTGATCACTTCATCTAATGGAACACAAGTCAAAAAGAACAGGGAGCCTGCTCATCATCTGCTCTTATCTCCCTTGGGGCAAAGCAGCATCAAACACACACACACACACACACACAGTTATTAATTATGTACACACAGAACACATCTAAAGTCCCTCTCACTGCCTTCTTCTTCCACAAAAATACTTAACAGTAAAGTTACAAAAAGTTCTTTTTGTACCATTGGCCAGATTCTCCGTGAGCGATGCACTGTTTACTACATTATTGTCCCTGACCGCTGACACCAAATCAAATGGAGAAGTACACACACATATATTTGTAGCCTGGGGAGATGCTGGCGAGATATGAGATCCACATCAGGTCAGCAGCTTGGTGCTTCCAAATGGAGAGCTTTTGCCTCTGTGGCCCACTCCTGTCCCCGAGGGCATTCATTGTCTGGTCTGGTTTAGAGCAGCAGTTCAGTCTCTGAAATGCTTTAAAAGCTCCTAGTTGTAGTAATCTGAAGGAGTAACTAGGTTTGTCTGGAACTGTGGTGGAGGAGAGTGTGAGGTGAGCAGAGAAGGAAGCATATGAAATTGTGTTTTGTGTTTTTGATGCACATTCATTTTAATTTTGAGATGATATAAACAAAGGCTTTGTAACTACAATGTCTGTAAAGGACAGATGTGTGGTACAGTCCAGTCCCTGCCTACATGCTTCAAGCTTTTTGCTGCCTCACACTGCAGTAATGTTTTGATCACTCAGTCCTTGTTGTGTTATTTACAGACAATGACTGTCAGGTTGTCTACACTGAGGTATGACTTGTTGATTTGAATCAACTTAAATAATCATCTCAAATAGCTGTTTCTGGAAACATAACAGCGTCATAGATAAGTTTGTCTCAATGTGCTGTTGTGTTAACTTCACTAAATCCTTACTGGATCATGAGTAAGACCTTTATAACATAAGCATTAAAAATAATAAAGTTGGTAAATATGGTGTTTCTGGACCTTAGAAGTAAACTGTAGGCAGTGGGCTGTTTACCATAGCTTAAAGCCACAGTGAAGAAATTTTGTCTCCACCTTCTTCCAGGTTCACTTAATAACAGTGAAGATGCATACACATGAGTTCACACCATACAATTATGGGCAAAGAGCACACTGACAGCTTGGAATTTAAAAAGCAACCAGGAGAAATGTCAGAGACACATCACCTATTTTCTGAACATATGACCTAGCTAGCTTACCATTGGTGTGGCTTTTCTCATTGTGAGTGATCGAGGACATACATTGGTAACCCATGTAATGGTTGGATTGTTGTCTTTAAACTGCTTCCTGAATTTTGAAAACTGAATTTTGCAACTATTTGTAAACACAAAGCTGTGACCATCACAAACTCTCTAGTAGGTGTTGCCTGCTCTACCTTATTTAAAGTCTAATTTGCATATTTAGCAATAAAGCCATTAATTTCCCTACAGGGATTAACAAAGTAAATCTTAATCTTAATCTTAATAAAGAAAAACAAGGTATTTGGTTTAAAATCCTTTGTCAGTGAGTCTTTCATGCAGGGTATTTCCTTTCACCAGGGGCATCCTGTGATGTGCCGAGACGAGCTGATGTTAACCAACCCTTATATAATTACAAAGAATATTTTTTTTCCTCATGTGTTATGGGCATCTAATCATCACCTTCTTTTCATCGAAGAAATTGCATTTTCTTATTCATATTTTTTTATTTATCACCCAACACACCATCATTGGAATGTGAATGCAGGCACATCAAAAACTCCAGCAGATTCACTGGGCACTGATAGACCTAATCAGCATTGTGAAAACCCTGCAAAGGTTTGAATGTATAACAGACCTTCATTTATATGTAAATGTCAAGCACTATTCCTTTAAAGCAGATAAACAGTGGTTGATCTATTCTTTGTAAAATGCCTGAAATCCGACACCTAGTTACAGTTGCTAAGCTATCATAAGAAATGTGCTATTCAGGGGAAATTCAAATGGCCAATTGATTAAATAATATTAATGGTATTGCTTGTGTTCCTCTGTGGAACACTAAGGTTTCAGTTGCTAAAGGTTACAAATGACCAATTTCAAGCAGTCTCTGCTAATTAATTATCATACCATACTGTTAGGAAGTAAATCCCCTGGCTGCCTGAACACGTTCAGCTGTGGTGCAGAGAGTATCGCTGAGAGAAGTGATAAAAAGATGCAGCAGCCCAGCTGGCAGGTAGTCTTAGGATGTGTGAATGCATGTGTTTTTGTACAGTATACATGGTCCGATGCGAATATGTTAGTGTAATTTTGCCCATGTGAGACACATGTGTATCTGAATGGCAAAGCTGTCAAAGAGAAGTGAAACCTCTCTGTGTATGAGAGCTCCTGAAATGTGATACAAGCAATTATGGCATTCAGCGGTGCATGTAGAAAATGCAGATAACACCGGCTCTCTCAGCTCTCTCATTTTGCCTGTCTGTGGTGGACAATTACAGGCTGAGGAGGAGAGAGATGCTGACCCCTCGAGTGAAGACTTTCACATATATAAATAACTAACTTTCACTGATGCATTCTGTATGTTGCTTAATTCATTAACATAAAAAGAAAAGATAAAACATTTTAAGGGGAAATGTAAATCTAATAATTAGACCTGTTCACATTTTCCTTTCACTGTTACCTTTCAGTTTAAATATGATCATGACCTGATTACTTCTTAAACCTTAATAAATTTGTAATAACTCATAATTCTGCACTCAGTTTGTTCCTCTTTGGAGATACACGACATCATACTTATTTGTAGTAATTAGCACAATTAAGCCACTTCCACAGGGCTTTTTAGCTGAAGTTCTTTTCCCTAAAGTTGATTAGGCTTACATTCTTCTAATGTCAGTCTCAAACAGACCCAGAGCAGTCGCTCAGTTTCTATGTTTTGGGTTTGTCTGGTATCACGCAGTGCCTGATAAGGAGATTCTGGCTGCTCTTTTTGTCTGCTGCAGATAGGTTTGTATGGTGCAGACTCCCCCGAACTAGTTTTTATCTATATCTATATTTTATTTGGGAGGCTTATCAAAAGTGAACAAACAGACTTTTTTTGTTAACATTCTCACCAGGAATCTAATTATGCCTGAATCTGAAAAAGCTGTGCTGGTATTGAAAGAAACATTTTTCCATGTTGTTTCCATGTTGGCGAAAGATGATGCTTTCTATTGGATTACAGCTAGAAAATAGCATAGACTGACCAAGGGTGGAAAAAAAGTTTAAACATTCTGTTATAGCTCCTTACTAAAGGGTTGCTAGACAGTGGCACTGTTTCCTGGAATTTGTGTGACTTCTTGAAGTATTTTACATTTTTGCTAATACCCTAAACTGTTGAACAAAATAAGTTAAAGAGCTTTTTTCCGTTAACTGTTGTGTTGTCACACACTAACAGAACTGAACAGCGAGCAGCATAGCTGATAGTAACCATGTAGTGGCAATATTTTACTTGAATGTAGACTAAATGTGTGTGAACCTGGTTTGAACAAACAGGTCTGGTAAAGGTAAAGTGTTGGCAAAAATGTATAGTGTCATATTTAAACAACTGCTGGTAAAGACGGTGTACTACTGCAGAGTTATTTAGCCAGGATGCTGCCAGGCCCCAGCAAACCACATCATTTCACGCTTCACTTTGTGTGTGTTATTAATTAATTTGATTGTCAGATGTGGTCGTATGTAATATTTGTAAGATTAAACCGGCAGATTAAACATTCAGTGCACAGGCGCTGGGAATAGGATCAATCACTTCATTTAAAGGTGTGTTCACACTTGGCACGTCTGATTTAATTAAATCAAACTCTGGAGGTCTTCTCAGTGTGACTACATAAAAGTGTGACAAGATGCAATCATAAAAAAAAATCATTTAATTTGACAGAAGAGCACTGGACGCCAACAAAACAGCATAAGAACAAACCCGGAGCATCAGGGAGCTTTTCAAAATTTTGTCTAGAAATCCTAGCCTGTCAAGCCATCCTAACGTTTCTTCTTCTATTCTATACAAAGAATTAGTCTGGCCTCTGTAGATTCGACTTTGTAGATCTCCATGTCTATCAATGTCTAGTTCACAGAGAAAATCTTTGATTAGTAAATCGGTATAACCACGGCATCATTTTGTAAGTTGACTTCTCAAACATGTATCACAGGGGAGATGTCCAATTATGTTGTGACCTCAGGCTTGTCTGTTTTGGTTGATCTCCATTGGTCTGGATGAAGTGTGAGTACACCTTCACTTACCGCAAGACATCACATGAGCATAATAGTGGGATGACATTTTGAACATTTCAGCTCCAGGCAGTGACCTGAAACAGAAATGATATAACTCAGATAACTCAGATTAAAACCAAAAGGCCGAAATGGACAAAAGGCGGGGAAGTATAAACCCCATGAATTTGTTAGCAAGTCAGTTACTCATCCACTCTGTGTTATTTCTGCGAGCCAGCCACAGCATGCGGCTGCTTGTTTAGCCTTGAAGCTGCTGGGAGTTTGCAGGAGTTCTGCGGCTCCTGTCTGAGGAGTGTAATGAGAATTACACAGACAGATGGTGTGTATGCAGTGTCCAATGTTTCTACCAGCATATTCTACCACCTGGGAGCCAGAAAGAGCCAGAGAGCAACAAACTTTGGATCCCCGGGTAACTATCTTTATAAGAATCACATTATTGCACTGAGCCAAGGCATAATGCCCTGGCTCCTCGTGGAGCAGATTCAAAACGCCTCCTAAATGTACACTACCAGCCTAATGTAAGCATAGCTGAGGGCTTTCATTTTTAATGAGAACCAGCTGTGGAACATATCATCTCTTTAAGTAGTTTTTTTCTCATTTCAACCCTAAAAAACCTCAGTTGACTTCCCTTCACGAGGGTAAACTTGAATTGTGTATTCTTCACACTTCTTGCTGTTTAGGGGTCATTACATTTTACCTCTTACCTGCAAATGGCAAAACACAAAATCAATCAAAACTCATGTAATAGCTGTGTCTGTAAGGTTTGGCCCATGCAGTACAAATACCAGTTTTTTTTGTTTTAAAAAGCCCCATAGAGCACAGATTATGTGAGCTGTTCAGATCCCCCTACATGCACAGCACTACATCAAAGAACCGAAATTATCAGCCCTGTATCACCTTTTTTTCTGGACCTGAGGGTGGGCTCTTAATCTTAGCTGCACGTCGGCCTTCAGAATAATAAGTTGCACCCACACACAGCCTTTGTTCTTGTTCTTTGTCTGCGTCCACTGCTGCAGGAGGAAGGAGAATAATAGTGCCCTGGTCTGGTACGACTTCACCAGTCAGAGCAGCAGTGCAGCACGCTAAATGATGCGTCATTATAGTGATTCCGTAATGACGTTCTAATTGGGCCCAGGCGGCACAGCAACAGCATTTTATGTCAATCATTTCTCTTTCTGGCACTCTGTTCTTCCTGCCCTATTTTTACTGCTTTTACTTCCAGTCTTTCTTTACCTGTTTATCTGCTTACATCTTTCCTTATCATCTTTTGTCAGTCATGAGTTTTTGTCAGTGTCTGAATAAGGAAGGATCAACAACAATGATTCTGCAACAGACTCTGCACAGTAAGAAAGTATTAGTACGAGTAGGACATTAGAATATGAACACAATGACAAAGCTTCATTCATGCTGGCCACCTACACAGGGTGATGCAGACTTACTCACGAGGTGAATCAAAAGCTAATAAGCAGTGCCACCACACACTCACGCCTCTAAGCCAAGTCGAGCTTTTGTCTACTTCTTCAACCACAACAGTGGAGATGAAAATATCATATAGATAGTATATAATAATTATAATAAGATTGTATTATTTGAAATTCAGTAAAAATCACTGATGACACATTCAATTTGTCAGTTTTGTGATAAGCACCATAAAGTAAATTTGTTAGCTAAATAATGGAAAAACCTTTTTACAAGTGCTTAATATCTTTGTCAGTTCGCTTAAACAAATAAAAAAGCTTTTAAAGGAAGGGTGATAATGCTGTGCCAGGAAGCAATTATTACATCAAATTTGTATTCAGTTATATTGTTCTTATCTAATGGTATTTGTACACGCAAAAGAAGTTAAAACAGATGTATTGTTTGCAATTATATGAACTGTCAATCATAGGAGAGACTACATACTGATTAAAGCCTACACTGTATGCCTCTGATTACTCTGAGAAATACAGTGCTTTGTGTTGATACACTGGATTTTTGACCAAGTCTTGGTTGTCCTGTCTTTTTTAATAGGAAAGAGTAAAATAAACTCATCTGCTGAACTTGTTTACTGCCAATCGTGTCAGTTTTTTTAGTTTACTCACATTTAGTTGTGTGGAACTTTGGGTAATACAAATACAACACTTAAAAAATGTCATCTGCTTCTGTCTTGAGTCCTTTTGTTGCTCTGAGAATATCATAACACCACAGATGCTCACTGTAATTTGTTGCTAAATGTGCCTCCCTCAGAGCAGTTAAACTGCATTTTCTGTAAGTGTACACCTGTTTATTCTTTGTTGGCTCAGCTGGCTTTAGGTGGCTTTATTTTTCTTTTCTTAGTTACAGGCATGTGTATCGAATTGCAGTCATATGTGTCACTGGTGCAGAGAGCTACAGTGTATACTGTGAGATCTGATATAACGTTTGTAATATAAATGTGTGGCATAGTGGGTTTTTTTCCAATTGTTTGTCTGCACAAAATTCAGAATTTAAAAAAATGATCTTGGTTAACATAAGATCAGAGTAAGCCACCTTTCAGGACCTCAGGGTTGCGTGTCATAATCTATTACCACCACTGATATTTTTACCTGCTCCATCTAAAAAATATTAAATAAATTCATGATCCCTGCTCCACAGGGGAAGTGAAAACATTTGATTCGGTGATTCATAGTTCTAAGCTCAGCAGTACATTGCAGGGTGGCTGCTATAATTACAGAGATAGATGAATATAAGGGTGTAATTACCTATGAAGAAAGTTCACTGCAACTCAGCCCCACAGAAGTGTGTGTATATGTGGCTGAATTAAAGGGTTGTGACAGAGAGGCTGTAACCTGTATGCATCAAGGTACGTGCAGAGCTGTGTGGCCGATTTACATATTGTATACTAATGGCTGTTTGATTAGACGAGGTGGATCTGTCTGACCTTTTCTTTTTGAATGAGAGCTGTGATGAGGTTGCTATCACACTGAGGAGAGGCTGCGACCCATCAATGAACTCAGACACCCAGATATATACAAATCATTTACATCTAAGCCTCACATAAAAGACACAGTCAAAACCTGTTATAACTATTTTAATTAAAGGGTTTCTGTTGGGAGACAGATGGGGTGATTACCTGTGTCACATCAAGTGTTTAAACTCACGCCCAGGAGACAGATTTTCGTATCTTTGCAAACAAACAAGACCCAGGGGAAAAACCGAATCTCTTCCTGAAGTTATAAAATACAAAATTGTGCCAGGCTATATGTTCAGCACCCGACCTTTATAGCAGACCACAGTGTTTCCCATATATTAGACTCTGGCTGCTTATTAATATTAACATTAAACATGACAGAAAAAAATCGCTAAAAGTATAAAATAGCAACACCTGTGATGGAGCCCTGAACAAGTTAACACAACATTTAACTGCAGCTGTTCAGCTGTCAACTGTGTTCCATGTTGGGGATTACTTTTGAAAAATTAATGATGTTATATTGCTACTCAATGCATGAATGAGTGTCACTCTCCATCTTTGACTACAATTGTAATTTTTGTCTGTAGACATTATATCCTCTAAAGCTCACGATTAGCATAATGTATCTCATTTTGTTTATTGGAAACAAATGTTAAAAACTTAATTTGACTCCCCAGGCAGTCAATGCACCCTGCTTTGTTGTCACAGTGTATGAATTCTCATAAAACTGCCTCTAAAATGAACTGAAATGATATAAAGCTGATGTTAGTGAGGTTGGGAAAGTGTTCAGACACAATGAACATGTTTAATCAGGCATGGACAGGCCATCTGGCGTACCGGGCAATGCCCGGTGGGCCGACGCACATTTCTTGGCCAGGGCTGTCATAATTTAATCAAAAAAGTACAATATAAATATTTTTTATCAGCTGGGACAGTATTTGAGACACGTAACGTGGCCCAATGGTTGATCTTCTTGAAGGATATTGGGTTAGTCCAATGAAATCTCTCAGCTTTAATGTACAACAGAGTAGTAACACAGTGAGGGGGAAGTAGCTATTCAGGTTGATTCAGAGGAGGAGGAGGAAGAGGAGGAGAAAGACGTTCCCATAATCATGGTGGACCGCCATGGCCAAAAAAGCCAGGGCCCTGTTTTGTTCCCAGTCCAGCCCTGTGTTTAATGCAATGCAAACAAAAAGTTACAAGCAGATGCGAATTTACTCTACTAGGTAAAACCTAAGGCAGAGACATACAAGGTTAAAAGAGAGATTTTAGTTATCAATTTCATAAATAAAGACTAGAAAACAGAAAGGTAGGAATGGTGCAGGATCAAGAGTGTTTACTTCTTGTTTTCTGTTTTGTGCTTCTACCTATATAAACAACTTGTTTAAGGTTTAAAAAACATCAGGTATGTCAAAAATCCCACTTTTACAGCTGGGACATTGGTTTAGATAATGATGACATTTAAGTAAATAATGAGAAGCAGGCCTTTAACCTTGTTAATCAACCTCCTACCTTAACTCGATGCAAACTTAAAAGTGGTAACAATCCTGTCATCTACCTCTCTGAAACAAACGGAATAAGTCTATAGCAATACTCAACTTTTCCTTTGAGTAGCATTCCTTATATAATAAAAGTAAGTCCAGCTCGCTCTACTTGATGGACATGCTAATTCCAGCTAAAACCAGCAGAAGTGAGGCATTAAGACACAACACAAAGACAGGCTGAAATGGAGAAAAGAATGAGTGATGTGGGGAGGAAGACTGAGATTTCTGATAAGTGGTGAGCAGAGGGGGCTGGGTAGACATTTAAATGCACTATCGACCTTTCACAACAAGTCATTATGGAGCACTTACCATGCCAAACAACACTATAATAACATTTTCCAGGCAGCTCTGGGTTACCTGCAGGGACGTGCCCATTGTCTCATTGTGTTTTTTGTATGTAATTTCATGTGAATTCTAGGTACACAGTATTACAGCAAAGCAAAATATAATGCCAAATTTTCTGTCATCCTCATCTTGGAAACAGGTTTTCTGTGGATGTGCATTTTAAAAAGCACCTGCACATTATTTCATTCATATTCATAACACAACTTTCTCCCTGTGACTCTACTCATGCCTTTATGCTGCCAGCCAACATTTTAATTAACTGAGCGTAACTGGGGTCGTTGGTTGATAAATTATGACAGTCTTTGTTTTACAAATGTTGAACAATGAGCTCCAGGTCATGTTTCTTCTGACAATGACTATCTAGTGCTCTGGGATACAGCTGTCAGCTTATCTGCAAAACTACTTCTCTGCAGCAAAAACAGAAATCCCAGCTTACAGCACAGTGCAAAATGAGCCAAGGTACATGTAGGGATGGACATTAGAAACAGGCACAACTGCAGAGATACTTGGGGTGAAATGTAATCCCTAAAATCCATGAGCAACCACCAAGGTACCCGTCTTTCACCATCCACCCAGCATTTTCCTGCTAACTTTGCCAGAGGCAAAGGACTTAGAGAGTTTACCTGGCAGCAGAGCATCAGATAGACTCCTCTGTTTTCTGTCCCTCTCCATATGAGCACTATAACAAACCTCTGTGGGCCAATTAAGCCAGATATCACAGCTTTGATTGGATCAGTGGGCTTTTAATGTGACAAGAACGAGAACATGTCAAAACACATTCATGTGTAACAAACATTTTGCATAAATGTATTACTGTAACACTGTACCGGATTCTTTTTTCATAACACTGTACCATAATCTAATTCATTTCAAAAACTCTGAACCAAATGTAAAGCTTAAGTGTTTTTTTGATTTAAACTTTTTAGGTTCCACAATGTTTTTTTTCTGAAGCACTGCACAAAAATCAATTACATCCGTCCAGAGGGGATTGTAATATTAAAGTATTCCATTAGTGTGTAATTTTAACAGAGCAGCTTATTCAACCATAGAGTTTTATTGTCTTTAAGACTCTGCAATTACTGCAGCTGCTGGGGTCTGAAAAGTCAGCGGGGAGAAAAATCCCCAGGATAAGGAGGCTTATACCTTTTCTGCAGCTAATACACTTGTGAGGCACCATTCTTATAAATGATTGGCATTAAAACTTACAGTAGTGCCACAGGTAGCCAATATTTATCAAATCAAGTTGCAAATTTATTGGCAAATTCAAGCTCTGTTGTTGAAACACAAATGACACCTCATTTGCAAGGTACCAAGGAGACAACAAGCAAGCCGTATACTGTATAAATCTACATGCAGTCATGTGTGGACCCTTCAGACCTCCTTGACTCTTTAAGGATTTGAAACTAAGGAATATTTCCACTGGCCTGCTCCCACATTGTGATGAATTATGTGCAGCAGATATGTGTATGTAGATATGTATGCATACTAGATTAGTCAAATACATTAAATATTTTTATGTTTATGTAAGAATTATTTATGTTTTTTGTATTCTGCCACAAACGTATTGTCATTCCTTACCTTCCCTGCCCGTTTGCTCCCAGTCAGCAGCTGCTGCTCCAAACCAGAATGATATTAGGCTTTTAGAGATAACAAGGTTTGCCCTGCTCTCCTTCATCATTGGAGGTATAATTAGACAGGTAATGGAGAGAAGAGCAGCTCCGGGCTCATCCCTCTTAATCAAAAGAGCCATAACAATGCAAATACTGACCCTTTGTTGGGCTCAGATGACTAAAAGACTGATATCATTCTAACTTTTAAAGTTGGAAAAAGACACCAGGGCCCGACATAGCCAGTGAATTCAGATGATGATATGCACTTCCTAATTCATAGGAGGAGGAAAGTTATCACCCTGGATGAATAAAATAGGTAATAAAACATAGGGCATGATGAAGCTTTGGAATTCCTGCCCCCTCCACCTTCCGCCCACTTCCTTCAAAGCCTGTCCACCCACTCCTTCTCACTCCCATGAAATAACACCGCCTGTCTGCCTTTCTCTGTCCATTGTCTCTTCTTCTCAGTCTCCCCCTCTACCTTCATCTTTTTGTACCTCTCTGGACCTCCCTCTCCTCTGTCTCTGTCTGTCTCACTCTTTCTCCCTCTTATCAGACAGGCAGTGAAGCATGGGGAAACTGTCTGCCACAAAGACAACAGCAGGGAACCGCAAGGTTGTGAAATGTTGGGAAACAAGACTTTAAGAGACTACAGAGCCGAGGCTGACTGAATCAAGGGCTTCAGACTGTAATGAAGGGGAATATTTAGACTTAAATTCCAAGGATGGACATTGAAAGCTGCTTCAGGAAGGACAGTAAAGCTGCTTCTTACCATAGTGGGTTTAAACCTCAACTTCCAAAGCTGTCAGTAGAAGAAGATAAAGACATCATGAAGCCAGTATGAATGGAAAATAGTCCATTATGATGGTGACAGTGTGTAAAGACAAAGAGTTTAATGTGGTGAATAAATAATAATACCACATTTTGTCATTATAGATATCTGGCCAGAGTTACAAAAACAACTACACTCAATAAAAAAAGTGTATAAAAATTCCAGCACAATAAAAGTTTAAAATGTTCAAAAGTGAATAGGTAACAGCTACACAGTTATGCATCAGACAGTTTGTGTATTAAAACTGTTGAAGTTAGCATGCTAGCTGCAGCCAATACAACATTTTGTACTGCAAGGTAGTGTAGGAAGCATGTAAGATCTCAGAAGCCAGTTCAACGACTGCATTTTGTGTTTTCCGCATTGAACAAATTCTGCAGAATTAACTGCAAATTTGATTTTCACTTAGAATGATCACACTTCTGGATGTACAGATCAACTGTGCAAGTCAGCAAGTGAAAATAAAATTTTGGTAAAGTACATAGTTCTGTTTTGTGTGTTTATAATGGCAAAGTGAAACTACAGCTAAATGGCAGGCTGGTTAATGTTATACACAAAAATAATAATAATAAATAATAATAACAACAATAATAATAATAAATAAAGTTGTTTAAGTACTGTGTGGCAACACACACTTAAAGCCACCTGGGGGTTATTTCTTGACATTTTTGCTCATGTTTTATAAAACAGGTTCAGCTCTGGCAAATGGTGTTATTATGTTTAGCTATAATCTTAACACAATGTCACCGTGGCAACCATCAACAGCAAATGAGGGTATGATGTCATTTCATCACCATTCACAATACCCTCCAGCCATGACCCAGCAAGCACATTGGAGATAGCTCTGTGTGTGTGTGTGTGTGTGTGTGTGTGTGTGTGTAGACCAGAGGTGAAATTAAAGAGGGGATTGGAAGAAGAGATGGAGTGATATATAGCAAAAAAGGAAGGATAAGGTTGAGAAAGCAGAGAGATAAAGCTCCGCATGAGGGAAAGAGGTAGGGCAACTTAGGACCTGGGAGAGATGAGCGTTAGATTCTAATGAAAAATTGCCAGCAGACATTCATCGTGTCTACAAGCATATCATTTCATGAGCAACAAAGAGTACAGTGATGTACAAATGAACTACCTAATAATAAGAACTTTTATCAAGTTGGGGCCTAAATATATATTTCTGACCTTTTAACCACCTCTGACCCACTTCCTGCCAACATCAACGTTTGTGACAAATTGTGCCACTGTAGCTCTTCTGTAGGAGTGGTCCACATAGACCAGCCTTTTGCTTTTAAATGACCCCGTCATTTGTTCTTTGGAGGCCCTTCCTTTTGGTAGATACTACTGCAAACCCACAACACTTTCCAAGACCTGCTGTTTTTGAGATGCTCTTTGTGGCATGTTGTTCACACCAACGACACTAAAACACATACATGTAATAAGTAAAGACCTGGAACTTCACAGCAGCCCAGAAGTGAACATTTAGCAAGTACTGTTGGCATTTCAATGAACTGGGAAAACAATGGTTAAAAGAATCGTAACAGGACAGTTCATTTTACTGTTCAAGTTATTCAGTCAGTGGCTAATAGTGTGTCTTGTTAATCAGTTCCATATTATATTTTTGTGAATGTTTAGCTTTGTCACTTGGCGTTTGCATTTTGTGAACTTCGGAAGAGTGCTCAACCTACATTGTTTAGATAATTGAACTAAAGTTCCTCTTTCTCATCCCCTGAATGGTTTGGTTGGGGTCAGTTTAGGTTGCTGAACAATTCTCTATTCAACTGTTACAAAGCAATACTGAAACCCCAATTCCCTGCTACATCAGAGATCATGATCTGGTTCACTCTCAATTAATGTCTACATGGGCCAACATCAAGTTCACCGAGAAGGAGGCTCAAGCTAGTCTTCACCTTTATGGTCCGACTGGATAAAGCTGATAGACCAAATTCTCACCTACAAAACTTAAAACAACAAAAGTTGCAAAAGTTATAATACGGTTTTAAATCTCCAAATTGGTCGGTATGTGGACATCCACATGAAGGATCAAATTACCCTCTAAAAAACATTTCATTTGACAGACTTTACATATTTGCAGATGATGAAAGCATATTTCCTGTATAAGAAACGCAGAATATTTACATTATTTGGGAACAGACAGGGAGGTTCACTGCACCAGGGCTCATTCACAACAAACCAAGTTGGAGTTGGAGTTAAAAAGAAAAAGACAAATAAAAGACGGAGAAATGAACACAGTGAGAAAAAGTTGTTTACAATGCTGCCATGTTTTCTTTGGAGATTAAAAGATCTAGACTGGATTAGGCGGATACATGTTTCCCTTTAGTAAATGTAATTAAAACTCAGCCCCAAGCTCCTCTGATATTTCATGTTCAATATGTGAGCTCACATGCTCCTATTATTTGTCTTCAGTCCTGAGGGTTTTTTACCTTGGTGCTCTAGCTGTAGAGTGTACATCAAACATAGAATGGAGGTCACAAATATATTGAGTATGACCTTAAGTCTTCAGAAGACCACACAGTACTTCTAACAGGCAGTAAACATTGATGTAAGAAGAAGAAGTTGTTAGAAGATGTTAATGACTTGATATATGTAATCAACATGTTTAACACATGCACTGTCAGGTATTGAGACAGTCTCAGTGGGGAAAAAGTTTCTGGACAGAATTTATCATCTCCTAGACTTAAAAGAAGACTTTTAAGGCTTTGTGAATTACTCTTGGCAGAAAATGTCAGAACAAACAGATCCAGCAAAAGTAATAATAGCAGGATTGTGCTGTCGTCATGGCACATCAATGTGAAGTAAGGACTTTGTGAACATCATGAGCATCAGATGAAATATTCTGAAATGTCAAGCAACTGAAAGACAGAGGTGATATTGAGAACAGAGTTCTCACTTTTTTCCAAATAGAGATCAATAATAAAGAAGCCTAAGGAACCACACAAGACGTATTATGATCTAATGGCACTTATAATGCTTTAAGCTTTAAAACCAACTGATACTTCCTTCTTTTGGCATTTTAGAAATTATATGAGAGAACAATAAGAAACATGTATTCTGTTTCATATTTAAGACAGCAATATGCAGTGGGCTTGAACAAGGGTTTTTATCTGAAAATGCTAAGACACAATTTGGTAATATACTCTTCAACTAAATTGTAGAGCTTAATTAGCTTTGCAAGGGTACCACAAAGCATGACCTTTTAAGAACATTTATTACACCCCATGCAAACATGTTTGAGGAGCCGCTTCAGAGAAAAAAGAGAAATTCAAAAAATGAAAAACCAAAATGAAGTAGAGCTCATTATCTGTGTTACTCAGCCGCCACAGTCTTTTTGTCTCATTTTTATTAATGGCACTTGTAATTATGGAAGGCACAGCACATTACTAACTAGGTGCATTATGCATCACTTTTAAACTTTGAAAAAGCTTCTGCTGTGTGGCATAGTTTGAGAGCTAAAGCAGAGTAAAATGACAGATTTATTAAGCCAGGTCGCAAAAGGAATCAATACTCCCTTGTCTGTCTGCTTTATAGGATTGCATGGCCCTCAGCTCTGCAGAGAAAAGGCAAACCAAATCTAAAGCTAATCCTCTCATCTCTCTGCTAAATCTGCACCCAGGGGCCCTGTGACCAAATGAGGCTAGAGGAGAGAGAGGGTAAGGAGAGGAGGAGAGCAAGAAAAAGCAGTAAGAGAGCAAACCAGGCTTTTCAAATTAGGGTGTACAGTCAAAAAAAGTTCTTAACAGTGGTCTGCTTGCTTTTATTCAAGGCAAATGCTGTTTACTTTAATTCTGGTACCCTCTTTGTTTTTAACTTGGTGAAGTGTAGAAAAAAATCATCAAGGCAAACATCTCCATTTCTTGGGTTACCAGTAGGGGTGGGCGATATGGCAAAAATTTTATATCACGATTCTTTAATGATAAAATCACGATCTTGATTTTATCACGATTTGTTTTTACATTGACACTAATGTGCATGTTTCTGTGTAAATGACGTCAGGTAGCCTACTCTGTCACCTCTCAAAAACTGTCAGTAGATTTTAAAGGCAAACAACAACTCTGATAACGTGCACTCAGTGTTAGTTTTCAATAAACATGAAAATGTAAATAACAATTACAGAACAAAATAAAGTTGGAGCCTCTTCATCAAATGCCTGCGTTATTGTTTTGGTGACGTCATTAGCTGTTGCCTCTGCATCTGATGTACACATGCAGCCCTCCCACTGCACACACACACACACAGGTGCTGACGGCACAACAGCAGCGAACCTGAATATAACGAGCTGGTAATGTTCAGAGAGGTGGGCGCGTACGCGTTCGTAGCATTATAATACACGCGGCCCTTCCACTGCGACACACGTCGCGCACACACACAGACACACATGCACACAGGCTTAGAAGACACGCCGCTGCTGCCGGCAGAAACAGCACCGAACATAAAGGTGGAGTTCGTTTTAGGGACCAGTTCCTCCGTTCTCTTTTCGTTTTCAGCCGTAGCTTCCTAACAGGGAGGCTGTCATTGGTTGGTCGTGTTCACATTAAGCGCACTGAGAGTTCGACGAGTGAAAAAAACATGCGTCTGCGCGAACATAGAACTGCAATTAATAGAACGTGCTCTATGGACGATAAAACGATCTGTCCATTCTGGTAGATCGCCGATACGTTCAAATCCTTCACGATCATTTATCGTCAAATCGCACAGCCCTAGTTACCAGGGTGACAAGTTCCAAAAGAGACTCTTGCACACACACACAAATGCAAGACGATAACGAGCAGCTAACAGGTTCAAAAGGCTGATAACCCCTAATGGCCTGCTGCATCAGTGTCGCAGACAACTTCACATCTTAAGGAAATCCTGGCAGCTGGGGGAGTGTTTTAGGAGATAAGAAGTTTGAAACTCGCCCTTGTCAGATGGTGACAGGCATGTGGTTTATCCAGTCACGTGCCAAGGATTTTGTTCCTGCAATTTGACTCAGTTTTCATAACAACAGTAGTACTGTGTAACAAAAATAGGTAAGTACCTTAGTCAATGGCACTTCAATGAAACCACATTCTTTTTAGCACTCTGCTTTAAAGTAACAGTGTACAGTCAAAGATGATCAAAATCACTTATGGAATTCTTGTCTGATCCAACATGCTGCCAGAATGTGATGCGATTTGTTTCTGCATGTGTTCATTTTTTTGTGGACATTATAATGCAATTGCAGCTTTTGTACATTAACAGCAAGCAGCACCGTCTTTCACATGCTATCGAGAAAGTAATCATGTTTCTAACTATTCCTCATGTCTCTGCGCTCCTTTTTCTCCTTCAGGTTAATTTCATGCTGCCTGAAATGATGAGGGCACACGACAGACGGCAACAGGCAATTAGACCATCTGAGAATAACCACTGATGCTGGCAATAAATATGCAAAACCCCAAATAGAGACATTAATTATTGTGTGCAATAATTTACTTATACAGAAGACAGGCAAAGACCTTGATCGCCAGTCCATCATTTAAAAAAAAAAAGATGGAGCACAATTTCAGGCTTTTGTAATCAAAAAAGAAATTAGACACAGCGAGCTGAGACTATCACTACCATCACAATCACATTCAATCCCCAAATGCAGCCGGAGGTCTGGTGCCCATCTGTGCCTCTCAGAGCTCTGTCACCAATCAATACGTTTAAGCCCCTCTGCCTTCAGCCCAGTGTGAATGAGCGAATGTACTCAGAGCAAAAAGGCTGCTCATTTTCCTGATAGCTGGAGGAAAGGTGGAGTTCTCTAACTGTTTGTTATACAATCCAGTTTCTGATGGGCATTCTGAGCTAGCCTGAAGTTAACCGAAATAAAACATCTGACTGGTCAAAAAGACAAATGTTAAAGCTATTTTAAGTTATTTATTGCCCTTACCTCACATTGATACTGCCATATGCACTGTAATTTTGTAAGCAGGCAGATCAATAAAGTGCAGTCCACCATAATCTCTGTTTGCCCCATGATTTTTGTCAGCTGTAACAAGCTCATCCGGTGATGCATTAAGGAAAAAAGTTTCCGTGACATGTACTGTACACCTCATCACCCACATACAAGTGAGCATAATTGACTCCTGCTGACTGAAACGACAATGAATATGGAGCAGAGCTTTCTTTTATATTCTCTTGACAGGCACCCATTGTGCTACTTGAAAGGAGCTTGAGCTTCAGAAACCTATAGGTGACATCACAGACACCCATGTTGTTGGCAGGGTTTCAACAGCTAGAGCACAGAAACTGCCGTGACCATGACGTTAATAGGACAATACATCATGTGAAGGAAAAAAATAGTACGCAATCTTGGAAGAATTGAGCTCTGAGCACTTCCAGGAGAAAAAAGCGCACCTACATACATCAGGGTTTTTTACAATTTTCAAGCACACATTTACTGCTTTAATGTGTGTTAGAACACAGGGGAGGGGAACGCTTCAGTCCTGCAGCGACATTAATGAATGCTCAGTGTAAACAAAAGCTGTGGACTGCAGATTGACCTGGGCATAATTTTCAACCTTTCGTTTAAAAACAGTTTTATATCACATATCTGTCCACAGAGCAGAAACAATGTCTGACTTTTGTGTAGTCTGTATATGGGCTAAAAGTAGTAGACAGCACTAGAACATGCCACTAACGCTAAAGCTGCCGGTACAATGAAAGCCAGTTAGTAGTTAATTTTAATCTGTATTGTCACTTAAAAAGAGAAACAGAAAGAGCTAAGACTCCAGTATCTATTAGTTTAGGAAAGGAGAGGTTACTCCCTTAATATCACAATAAATGTCTTTTCAGGAATTTTTACAGAGTACACAGTAAAATGGAAATCCACTGGTTGAGAGTTATTTGTTATGAGTTTATGTGATTAATAAAAAAGGAAATATGTCAGTAAGCACCTGTCACTTTGAAGTGAATGTACGGTGGTTCATTTAATCTGTAGGGATTGCCCATCTGTCAGCAGATGAGTGGGTGTTCGGTTAGTCTGATGACGGGTGCATCCTTCTTAGAAGTCAGAGACGGCATTTAACCAGGGAGGGAACAGGAGGTACAAAGCAGCCAGGAAATGGCTGGACTGAGTTTAAACTGGTTTATCCACCCTTGCACTGGGTGGGACAAACAAATGCATCCACTCATCACAGTCTAACACTGTATTTCTGTCCTCTTGCTTCACCTCAGATTGTATTTCTCAGCAAAAACAATGTTTTCTATGGACTGTGTCCCTGTCTGTTCACATAAATACGTCATACATTGTGTGTGACAATTGCAGATGATGAAGGTATATCAGATTTTCTGAAGGATCTATTCACTAACGTTGCCTCCATTATAGTCTTTGTTGTGGTAATCACGCTCAACATCTGGGCTTGGCATTATAATTACTGGACCTCAATTAGTTACAATACCTCATCTTTTTTTGGCTCATTTCAGCCAAGCAGTACAAACACTTGCCAACGCTGAGGACTGAGGTGAAGCCTTTTTAACATAAACACTGTCAAAGGCAGCATCAGGACAGGTTTTAACAGACACTAATTTAATTCAGCTCGTATTTTTTTCATTTAGTTTCCGCATACAGTAGTTGGTTCTACTATGAAGAGGGATTGAAAACCAAGAAACTATTTGCTAACAGGACACCTGCTGTTTGCACGTATTTATTGCATGAGTGTCTAACTCCAAGTTAAAGCGGTGGAATGTGCATGGATCATCTATTGGTAGACATTCCATCTTTATTGTTCTGAAAAAAACTGGCACCTTAAAAACCTTTCTTAAAATGCATTCACCTGTGAATGTTTTTCACAACTGTTCTTCTTTCTTTAGTACAAAGAAGATGAAGTAAGAAATCAAATAAGACACGCACCTCTTTTACATCAGGACGAGGAGGCGGCATTCACATTTTCTGATCCGCTAACTACAAACGCTCAGCTTTAAAGGCCCAGTTAATGTAATCAGTACATTAGTGCCGTGTCTATTTGTTACTGATAATTTTCCTTTGGCTCTTGAAGAAGGTTCTTTTGGAGGGCAAATTCCTCAATGCAGGATAAACCCAAGACACCATTCAAACTTTGCAGTTGTGGGAAAACAACTACTGTACTCAACATTTAGTGATGCAGAATTTTATCAGGAAAGTACTGCACATTTACATACCATAAATCTAAAAAGCAATATTTGTAAAAATTTTAAAAAGCTTAACTTTGTTGTTTGCAAAACATGCCTCTCTACTTTGTTATGAGAATAAACTGTCTTAATAAGCACCCTCCAGAGTTTCCAGGAAAAAGCTTCTCTGCAGGAGCTTTCGTGTCAATTTAAAAACTCTCCACTGCTTGCTCATTAAAAGAGCTGACAGGCAAACTAAGAGGCACCAGTCTAACTTTCCTGCCACTCAACACAAGTAATTATTAATACAGTAATAGAAAAATGTAATAAAGACAATTAGTCGTTTGCTCATTTGTAAATCCATAAAGTCACATTGTTCTCACTCCTCATGACTCGACTTGCTGTCTACACCAGATGAAGTACTTCTCTACTCTCACTATAATCACCCACTCAGCTGTTGCTTAAGTGGACCTGTCTATAGCTATCTACATGTGGCCAAGGTCGGGAAGATCTTTAAAGTCCCACAAAGATCATCATGAAGAAGGAGAGCAGACATTAAGTATGAGTAACACTGAGAAGAACAGTGACAGTCGCAGTATTTTCTTCTAGCAACTGAAAGCTTTTGAGAGGTGAATGAGAAAAAATTGTAAAGCCCTGGGATCAATAATGGGATCAGCAGGACTGTGAAGTAAATGAATAAATGAGCAATTTGTGAAATTAGATTTAAGTTAAAGTAATTTTAAAAAAGGGCTTTGCACACTCAGCAGGGATTAAGCTCACCTTTAGGGAAAGAATATGAATGGTACATTTCACGACTTGCCTTCCTTAACCAGGTTGAATTTCTCAGCATCCAAAAAGATATTAAGATTAAGATTAACTTTATTAATCCCTGTAGGGAAATTGAGTTGTAGTAGCAGCATTTTAAAAGGATAAATACAATAAACACATATTATTAGAGTATCTGCACAGAATCATTTTAATCTGAGATCAATTCAGACATAAGACAGAACACACAAATATTTTAGTTTAATAATTTAGTTTTTCCAGTACCATTGTTTTGAAGCCGTTTGTGATGCGACCATTTTGACATTTCAGAATGTCTGAAAAGTGTACTATAAATAAAGCCTCATCTGATATATATTTATATAGATATAATACTACATAGAATAAGGTATTTAAGGTGTTTTCATTTCTTAGAGTACTTGAACAAATGTTCCATTTGCAAGAATATAATATTTATATCTGTGGATTCATTGGTTTTCACTACCAGTGTGATTGTTGCAACAGCTATAGATTATTCTTAATCCATTTTTTTAATCTACACCGAATCCTTCATATTACATATGATTCCTTTTGCAGTTTTCTCAAAGCCAGAAGGAGGTTTCGCATTTTAAAGAATAAAGAAACAATTCTGCTATATGGAAACAGCAGCCAGGACCTACTTTTGTCCTAAGGAACAGGTTTCCTTCCATCATTCATTCCATCTCCCTCTACATCCTTCTCTTGTTGAGTCTGACACCTGTTCATTCAAAAAGCTAATTCTCTTTGATTTTATGGAAGCAGCGTGTGGATAAAGGGCCAGGATAACGCGCTGAGTTGCTCAGCCGCCCTGCTCTTTCCCTGCGTCTCTAATTAAGATCCTGGAGCTGCAGCACTAATGTTAATTCACAGGTGTCTGCTGCCTACCAGTCACCATGGCAACTTCAAGGTATGCCGTCTAATCCGTAACACACACACGCACATAATTTTTTATTCTCCTCCTCTTATCAGGACTGATTAATCTGGACAACAAACAACGCTCGCAGCGGAGCGAGCAAGCTGCTGCTGCTGCTGACTTCTCCTGAACAGGAAATTGAGGCTGTCTGCTAAAAGTCAGATCTTCAAGTGCATTCTGGATAGTAAACAAACCGTACAGGTTTGTTCATAAAAGAGCACTAAAGCCTCTTAGCTGCCAGACTCCCCTGGATGTTTACTCAGGCCATGAACAGCAGATCAACACAAATGTAAGCGTCAATGCTCAACCTCAGGACAGGCAGCTATATATTGCTAAAAAACATGTTAATGTGAAATCAATGAGGATGCCAAATGGAACACATTGCTCATTTCTATCACTGCACTTTTGTTCCATACACCACAGAACATTCAGTTAAGTATAGCTTTCACTGTTTGACATTCAAACAATTAGTCTAAAATCTTATAGATTTATAGACTCACACTCAAGGAGAGGAAATTCCAGAGAGCTAGTATGCTATTACAGTTAGCCTGAAAGATAATCAGCCTTGCTGGATTTTAATTAATTCACTGTACCATCATGAGATTGTTAAAGTATGGTTTTAAATATTTGAGTGTTTTTTTGATCGTGTGATATCATCTTAAACATTCATTCATTTATTGGAGTGCATTTCTGCCCGACAGCAAGGACTTCATAAAACACTGACGTCAATGATCTCCTGCTGACTGTGTCAGACAAATTTTAAAAATTAGTTGATTGCACAATTTGGTCTGTACAGCAGCTTTTGTCTTTGAACATTCTGTGCAATCAGATGCAAACAAAGAGCCTCTTTCATCTCAGCTTGTGGGCGGCTCATGGTCAAGACTCAAAGCGTCAATCACGCAGCCATATGTGATGTTTTTACCTATGAAGCTGTGACAGGGAGAGGTGTGGGTTTGAAGAGAGACATATGGTAAAAGGTTGATGGTGAGAACAGGAGTTTCACACATGACACTGTGTCATGTGTTTTTGTTGATAAGGACATCTTGTCAGGATGTTGTCCCTCTGTTGGGAGAGATGAATAATTTGCTGCTTTGGCAGAGAACAAACAGTGCAGCATTTCCCTCACTATCATCCTAATAGGAGGGATTGAGAAGTAAAATAGCTGTCACTTTGTCTACAGAGTGCTGATGATGAGTTTCATTTCCTTTCATCCAGTTTATTGTTATTTTTTCTTTGCAAAAGGGGAAGATGTGGCAATTTTATTTCCATAATAAAAATCAACATGGGTGTCAGAGAGGAGGGCATTTCCTGTCTTTTATTTCCAAGTGAAAAATAAAGAACACGTGCTGCATTATTTTCATAGCATCTTTTTATCACTACAACGATGCTTCGGTAGATGAAAGTGTAGGAGAGCCACATCGAATGCTGATGTTTATCTTAGAAATTCATTACCCACTGCTTACTCTCTCAGTCAATAGAAGATTGACTGTTTTGCTTAGTCAATTCTTGAAAATCACTAAATCAAACAAATTGATTGATCTCACTTACCATGAGTTTTGAGAACTTGGCATATTCAATATTTTAATCAAAGATATGATCTGCCAATTAATCACTAGTAGTTAAGACTTGCAATTATAGGTATTATACTATGGTTCAGTTTGAAGAGATCTCTTTCTGCATCATCTGAGCTCCATTGCTGAAATGACTGTGCCTCAATTGACTCCGCACTACTGACCACTTGATGTTCAAAAAAAACAACCTTCATTTCCCCCTCACCTGTGACAAACATCCCCTCAGTTGCCATGGTAACATTGACACACTAACTTTGGTCTGACAGCATGGCTGGCTGCAGTTTTCACCCTAACAGAGTTTAGAGCTAAAGTGTCTCTTGTGATCACAGCAGTAGATCTGGTACGCTGGTGCAGATTTTCCCATTTTACAGGTTGGGTTCACCAGGAGCAGACGCTGACAGGGTCACCGGAGGTCGAGCCAACAAAGGAACAGCCACAGATCATTACTGGTGCTGGCTGTAGTGTAATAAATACAGCAGAAATACTCCTGACTTTTATGTAGTAAAGAGATAACACACTTCTCAGTGAGTTTATCCTGGTTTTTATTTATTTCTGACTGACGAGAAGGCACACACCCTCCTAAGCTAAGCCTGCACCCTATAGTTTTTTGTTTCTGTCAAGACTTCAAGTGATCCATTTTAAACAAGCTTCCTATATTACAGAAAGTCTATACAGCATTTCCCCTTAATGCAAAAAAATGTGTCACTTAGGCTAGCTCAATGGTAGTTGTTTAGACTAAGTCAGTTTTATATTGTTTTCTAATATTTAAATGCTATCGAGTATCTGGGACTACATAGATGAGCAGAAAACAGCACAGAAGATATATTGCATATGGAGAAGGTCATGCACAACCAGCTAGTGAGGACAATGGTGCTGTAGTTGCCAGTTTCTTTTGAAAGAAAAAGCTTTGAGGCACACATGTACAGGATTTTGTGAGATAAAACCTTTCTAAGAACAGTCAGAAAACAAAGTGAGTGGACATCTGAGAGAGGTGAGCAATAAGGCAATGTAACAGCGTGAAAACAAACTGTATGTGATTAGGCTTGGTCTTTTATAGACTGTGAATTTAGTCTCCAGTTACATTTTCCAACTTTCACCTACCAGCCAAGTTTCACAATTTTAACTGCATGCACTCAGTCTGACCACAACAACAACAACTATGGTGGCAAAGGTTTTGTGCGCAGGCTCTATGTATTCTTCTTATTGGTGTGTCTGTGGTAATGTTACAGCGCCACTAACAGGCCTGGCACATACTACAGCGTTTTCAGTGGTTATATGAGTGGACACGCACATTTATTGAAACACTTTAGAAACAAAAATAATTTAATCTCTGTGTAGATGTAGCCTAATACCATCGTAACAATGAAAACCGAACAGGTAAAACTGGCTGCCACGGCTGATTTTAACCAGCTGGAGATTCATTATTTTGAAGCCGCCTTTCTTCAGACTTTGTCTGTGGTCCTATTTCTTGATTCCGACTGCCAGAATACAAGGTATTTATATGGTTTACCATTGATCACTGTAACACAGCACTGTTAGACCAATGGACGTGCGTCAATCACCGCGGACATAACATGTCTAGTTACAGTTGCTAAGCTGTAATTGGGCAATCAATGGTTTAGTAAAGGGTCAATGAAGAGGACAGATTGATCACATACTTCTAAACATACAGCTAATGAAAACAAGCCAGCTCAAGGTAGACTTTGGTTTACACAGGTTTAAAGACGAAGATCACTGGGGGGCCTTCAGTTATGTAAAGGCCATCAGCAATTCCCAACCTGCCACCATTACTGTAGCCAACAGCTGCTACAGGCCAATCAATGTGTTAATCAGTGCAACAATCAGTAACACTTTAAACAGCCTGTTTTTTTTATTTACGGTGTGATTTAGCATAACCTAGCATGAACAAGTCAGCAACACGGAGCTTCCTTTTCACAAAAAGACACAGAGAGAAAAAAAAATATACTTCATGAACCTTCACCAAAGGTGAAGTAAAAACAGACTGTAAAAAGTGTTAAATATTAACATTCTTCTCCAAATGATATATAGATTACTAGAATTGTTGACACCATTTAAACCAAACTAATATCTTATGTTTTAATATCTTATGTTTCAGCAGAAGATATTCTCCTTGCATGGGTTTTCTTTGGGTACTCGAGCTTCCTCCCACACACCAAAGATGTGCAGGTTAGGTTAACCGGGGACTCTAAATTGGCTGTAGGTGTGAGTTCGTCTGTCAGTGGTTGTCTGTCTGTCTCTGCGTTAGCCCTGCAATAGACTGGAGACCTGTCCAAGGTGTACCCTGTGTCTAGCCCATTGACAGCTGTGATAGGTTCCAGCCCGCTGTAACCCTGCAGTACATGACAAAGCTGGTACAGAAATGCATATGGATTTAAAGGACGTATAACAAAACTGTGTTTCCACTGGCAACACTTCCTAACGACACCAACATCGTTTCCACCATCATAAAAACCTGAGGAAAAATAAATAAATAAAAACAATCAATCCATGACTCTCCAGGAACACCGATTCTTTTTCAGTAAGAGCCTTTTAGTAAGTGCATTTTATAGTCGACTGAAGTAACAGCAAGCTGGTACCTTTCTCACACACTGAGAGCAACACACTTCGCACCACAAAGCATTTAAGTAAGACTGAGTAACATACACAGAAGCAAAGAAAGCAAGAGGAAGCATCATTAAAACAAAATAGATTTCTTCTACCAATAAAATCAAGGAAAGTTTCCCCACAAGTGCAGTGTTGCATGCGAAGTCCTTTGAAAAGCAGGACTTCATCATCCTCATCATCTTAAATACCCCTGTGACTTCAGAAGGTATTTACTTATTTACTAACGGAGTCTGACCAAAGGTGAGTCAGGCGATCGCTGTAGCAGCTGCAGCCACTTGGATGGATGATAACATGAATGGACCGCTCCATTGAAAAGGGACAGATATTTGGATAAGTTGGATACGTTTTTGCAGATAATTCCTACTTTACACATACTAGTGTGTACCGGTGCTGGCTGTCTGGATGAGTGATTCTCCAAACAGGCGCTACACTAGTTCATTTACTGATTATATGTTTACCTCCATAGACGGAGAAGGGGACATGGATAAGGGATGAAAGATAAAGGTCAGGGAAGAGCAGGTGAGAAGAGATGAGGCATGGGGAGGGCAGAGGAAACACAAACAGCATTATTTCAGCAATCACAAACTAGAAAAATAAAGGGATAAAGAAAAAAAAGGCACATACAGAACAAGGGTCTGCTTTTTCCACCAGCACTGCTCCTCAAACACCAGCAGCTGTTCTGATAAAAAGCATGTTGACCTTCACAGCAGGAAGAACACAGATGTAACAAATTGCACTAATGAGGCTTTGTTCCGTTTGCCACTGTTAATGTTATTAGCAGCTACTCCCATGTCTGACAGGTGGAAATGCTCACAGTGGGACAGGTGAGTGCTGTTTTAACCCTCATGCACTGTTCGGGACATTTTTGTCCTCTGAGAGAAATTTTTCTGTTTATTTTGGCCATAACTTTGTCAATATGTGAACAAATTGAAACATTTTTGCTCAACAAGCTTAATTTTACATACATTTTGTTAATATGATTTTAAAATTTTTCATAGGTCAACAGTACACTGTGGGCAAATTTTACCCCCTTATGTGTTGTTCGGGACAAAAACGTCCCCTAACTTTAACGGTTTTAAAAATATATCAGATTTGTGATTTTTACAGTTAACAACTTAATGACCATATGGTCATTAAGTTGTTAACTGTGACCATATGGTAATTAAGTTGTTAACTGTAAAAATCACAAATGTTACCTCCTACCAACAGGGTAAACCACCAACAATCAAGAATGCATGATTATGTAGTGCCATGGCTGTGCAGTCAAAAAAAGTGTGTTTATAATGTATATGGGACAAAATGGGAGGAAAAAAAGAAAATCCAGTGCTGTGCAAAAACTAATAATGCAATAAAGTCCATTTTTTTACTGATGTTTGACATGACCAAGACTGTAATAAAGGTTAAAAAGAATCCAGTCCACATTCACCTTTTCTATTAAAAATGAGCCATTTTGTGTGTTTTTTTTTTCAATTTTCGGCACCACCCCTTATAAAATTGGTGATTAAAGGGTTAAAATCCTGGGGGAAAATATTTTTTTCACTACTGTTGATTAGAACTGAAGTTAATTAAAAGATCTATGCAAAAAAATTTCGAAAAAAATATTTATCTGATATATTTTTAAAACCGTTAAAGTTAGGGGACGTTTTGGTCCCCGAACAACACATTAGGGTAGTGTTTGCGAACAGTCCATGAGGGTTAACTTCAGTTCTAATCAACAGTAGTGAAAAAATTATTTTCCCCCAGGATAAAATCCTGGTTTGTCCCAAACAACACATAAAGGTAGTGTTTGCGAGGTTAAAGCACCTCTGCATACGCTATGAGGTTGGAGGTTGTGTCTCTTTCTCATAACATTTGTATGCTTTTACCAAACCACTGATACAAACATGATGGTTCACATGTTGCATTACATTACAAACATTACTAAGACCACAAATTAAAGATCACACTAAATTTATGTTTGAAGTGTTTTGCTGAACTGGAAAAGAGAGTGAGGAATAATTATACCAGATAAAGATTTAAACAACAATACCATCCTCCAAGGAGACACACACATACTCTCGCCTCATTTCTTTAATCCGAGAGCAATCGCCTCTGTGGTTGCCATAGTAATCCCGAAGCCAATAACAGCCCTAAACCTTTCCTCCTTCAAGTCATGGAAGCCATGGATAAAAATTGCCCCAATCAAATTTGCCCCCGAGAGTATAGGTCTTCATAGCTGCTGCCATCTCACACCAAGCACCCCATGCACCTATTCCCAGACGCACACTGTGTTTCTGCCAAACCCCCTCCCCTACTCAGGAGAAGACAGCATTATAAATCAATTTTCAAGCTGTGAGAGACATTCGGCAGAGGATGGAAATGAACAATGGCAGATAAAGGATATTGGAAAACATTTTCCTTCCCGTCATGGTAACTGGGTGAATGCAGCATCTTATGCACAGCTGGGAAAGGAAACCAAATAGTGTTTCTTGTTTGTTTGTTGTGATAAATTAGAGACAGTGGTGATAGGAAAGAGGATGAGAGGTTGTGTGAGTCAGTTGCTTGTGTGGCAGTCTGAATAATAACCAGTGGAAATTTGAGGTAACTCAATTTGTTAAATGAGGTGGTGAAGGAGAGTGCAAAAAAAGTGCTTACACTGCTGTTTCACCAGCTTAATAAATGAGCGTGTTGTGGTGGCTTATCACCTGTTCTGACCAGAAAAAAAAGAGGGAAGTATTCATCTCACAGGTTTAGACAACAGAGACGAGCTGCTAACCTTTCAACCTGTTACATCATAAACCTGCCATTTACAAAAGCATTGTGTGCACATTGAAATACTATTTATACCAACTACTAGTGCACTAAGAGGAGAGCCAGGTTTGCCAATACTGACCTACAGAGACATTACAACAACAGGAGCGTGATAAACAGGAAGTCTTCCACAGACTGCACTGTCCCATTCATCAACCACTGGTGCAACTGCAAAGGCTGTGCCTCCAGTCTACACAGAACACACGCTCCTGTAATATTCAGACTTAATCACATGACACCTGCTACACAAACGTTTCACATTCAGTGCTTTAGTTCAGTGAATTTGTCTGTAACATATTTTCCAGCATAGCATGCATTAGGAAAAACATCCATATGTCCACATTTAATATAAAACACACGCGAATTCCATCACGTAACACAATGCAACCAAAAGAATTAAAATATATAAGTATACAGCTGCCTTACCGGGCTGTAGTTTAGTTGTATTCCAGTAAGAATCAGATGAAGCTGGCTGGTTAATAAACTCCCAAACGAACTTCACGGCTGTCCGAACATTTCACCATTAATAAGAAGTTAAAGTTAGAAGTTTTCTGCTATCACAACAGTAACGTCCACAACGTCCACAACGTCGAGACTTTCTGCAATGCGACGTGTTTCTGTTTTTGTTATCAATATCATCACGTCTTTTTAGAAGTATTTATTCATTAATTGACCGTTAACTGTCCAAGCTAAGCGACAAATTAGCTAGCTACGCTATTAGCTATTCTTCCCAGGGAGCATTGCGCGTCACGGTGAGTTGCCAGGTTGGACAGGTTATCGATGAAATATATATATACACACTGCTCAAAAAATAAAGGGAACACTAAAATAACACATCCCAGATCTCAATGAATGAAATATTCCAGTTGAAAATCTTCATTCATTATATAGTTGAATATTTTGAGAAAAAAATAACACAAAAATGTTCTCTGGCAAATGCCAATTACCCTGCAGGCTGTGAGCACAAGTCCCACTTGTGGACATCGGGCCCTCATACCACCCTCATGGAGTCTGTTTCTGACAGTTTGAGGCATATTAGTGGCCTGCTGGAGGTCATGTTGCAGGGCTCGGGCAGTGCTCCTCCTGATGATGAGCTGCACCACCTGAGCAGCTTCTGTGGGTTGTAGACACCGCCTCATGCTACCTCTAGGGGTGAGAGCACTGACAAAATGCAAAAGTGATCAAACATCAGGCAGAAAGGATGAGAGCAGAGAAATGGTCTGAGGTCAGCACCTGCAGAACCTCTCCTTTATAGGGGCTGTCTTGATAACTGCCTCTCATTTCCACCTGTTGTCTGTTCCATTTGCACAACAGAGCTGAAAGTGATTCACAATCAGTGTTGCTTCCTAACTGGACAGGCTGATTTCACAGAAGTGTTTAAGGAGGAGAAGTCATACATTGTAACTGTAAAAGTGAGAATTAAGCAGGCAGAGGAGCAGAAATGTGACACTGGCAGCAGTTATTACCGGTGTGTGTAACAGCTCTTGTCTCCTCCCGCCTCCCACGCACTTCCTCTCCAAACAGGCATCTCCAACACCGACTCCTCCCTGAGACTAATGGAGATGGTGCAGTAGTATTTTTTGCCGTGCCAATTAAAGACAGCACAGCAGTGATGAGACATGTGACTTTTTTATCGGTGTATGATGTCAATGCTAACTCAGGGCAGGAAAGGGGGCAGGGGGTGAGAAGAACAGCAGACCTGAAAACTCTGTTAAATGTGATATTTTAAGTGGGTTAACGTCATGGACAATGACTTGGAGTTAGTCTGCGGGAACAAGAGTGTCACATTACTGCGGTGAATCGAGTAATTAGAATGCTCGACCCATTCTAATCCCCTATGTGAGAGGCAGAACGCATGTGGGGCAAATTTCCAGCTTTTATGATTTATCGTTCAGAGTGCATGAATAAATCAATAACCAATAACCAGAGACTCCACTAAATGTATACCTTTAATTGTTGTCTTCACATTCATTAACACAGTAAACAGCTGTCAGTGGCTGAAGCATCACAGTATAAAAACTTGCACAGGCTAGAAACACAACACGACTGCACATGGACCCCAGCTCCATAGTTTATGTACGGCTGGAGAGGAAATCCAAGAATTCAGAGTCAAGTAATGGACCGGCACTTTCAGTTTAACTTTGTGAACCTGTCAAGACAGGAAGACTTAAGAAACACCAGTATATATATATACAACATGTCTGTGTATGCTTTCATTGTACAATATATATAAAACCAAATTAATTAAGAATAAAACTAGCTGTCCAGCTGACATCTTTCTCTCTTACACACACACACACTTAAGTATTGATGCTTTCCTCCTTTTAAATGTTATCTCTCAGGCTCCTCTGGCTGTATCTAATTAAACAGGTATTGAGTGCAGATATATAAAGACTGATTTCCACCACACAGCAGGCTCGATAATGGGAACGTTAATGATAGTAAGTTAATTCTGCTTAATTTCCCGGTAGATCAAACACAAGTTAGCACTCACTCCAGGATATCCTGGCAGCTGGAGACTAGCCTGCGGTCACACGTTGGTGCAAACTCATGGTTCTCATGGCCAACATTTAAATCACAACTTCAGAGCACGATTAAAGAAACACACAGAACTTTTTTGGAAGATAGAAATGACTGCAGTGTTTACATTGTCAAAAGATAAATGGCTGAACTCCACTGTTCAGCCACTGAATCCAAGTGGATTTACAGGATTCCTACAATGCTAACAATTGTTATATTTCTGTGGGTGTGGTAAAGCCCAGCTAAAGAACATTAATGATTAATTTATTCCTTACATTTTAAACATTTTAAAGATCTAGGGAAATTTTCACTCATGACCTCCTCAACCCACCAGTGTTTATGTGTTTAGCACCCGCCTCCTGTATCATTAACATGTGAGATACATCTTGTAGCTTTAGTTATGTAGTTTAGTTTTTTTGAATCACCAACAGTCGCCCTTTTCTGCTGTTAATCAGTAAGGAAAATAAACGTTTCACCATTTACAGAATATGAACTTAAGACAAGGCCACAGTTTGACAGAGCAGAAGAAGTCTTTGCAGCTCAGTTCTATTAAACGACGTCCACATAAAAACAAAGAGTTATTAAAAATAAGACTCAATCTGCAGGAGACATCTGGTGAATTATTATAAACATTTGTGTGCAGCAAATCCTCATCTAGAGCACAAGAAGTACCACAACTGCACAATCATCTGACACCACTGTTATACAGTAATTTATCCATGCTAGAAAGTATCCAGTAACAACAGGTTGGATCCAGTATAAAAAATACAATACGAGCAGGCACTCTATAGCAGGGATTACAATAGATCACTGACTTCCACGCCATGACAAACCAACCAGCAGCATCACTGTATATAAAGTATAGAGAGCACATCAACAGCGCTGCCACAGGTGAGCTACAAACACCAGGTGAATGTAATCCTCCAACAATTGAACTGAAGCTTTGGGGCAGTGTGTGAGAAACCTCAGTAATTTGCATCACTCTGATGTCTCTGACTTCCTTCTCTCTGTCTGAAGTCTCTCTCGTCTGACCGAGCACTCGAGGCTGCAATCACATGCAATTTCTTCTAATTCCTCAGAAGGACAGCAGAGTAGACAGAACAAAAAGAAGAGAGCTGCTGTGCCTGTTAAAACACATAATATTGTTTTCCTCGTCTTCGGCTTGTTTTCTATTTTTCTTCCTTGACATTTCTGCTTTCTTTCTCCCCCTTGGGCTTCATTAAAGTTGAAACGTCCTTCGTGAGCTCTTCTCACTCGCTGGTGCATAATTAGCATTTCACTGACAAATGTATGGAAACTACTACCCACCGTACAAATCTCACACATGTTTAAAAACTATTGAAAGTCTTTTTTTTTTACAAAATACTACATAGAAAATTAACAAGTTGGGGAAACAAATCATGCTCACACACACACACGCTCTTTATCTTCCACTCACTCGGTAAGGCTTTAGGGCTTCATTAAACGTCGAGCACGTCATGCAGACACCAGTGCCATGTTCACGCCATGCAGCTGGTACTGTAATCTCCTCATATGAGACAGTTAATACATTCACATGCACACAATAGCTTCACAATACTGTGACTATAAGGCAAAAAGCCTGGTTGCATAAATTGACTTTTTTATGTGAAATAATGTGACTTTTAATCTTCTTGTCTCTTGTCATGCTGCTAACAGTATTAAGTGACAAGTAGATTTGTTTGTCTGGATTAAAATGTTAAAATGATTCTTTACATTTTTTTATACTTCAGCTGTTTCCCTCCGAGGAAGGAAAGTCAACAGAGTGGAATGAATGTAGGCTGAAGACTTCGCTGTGCCTATTTGGTGGGAGTCTGTTGTTCAGCTGCACAAGATTTAATCAAGGTGCTCACACCGAAGGGGCCCTGGTGACAGGCTGCAGCTGGAATCCCTGCACAGTGAATTAAATATATGAGGGAATGTTCTCATCTGCACTGCAAACACCAAAAAAAAGAAAAGAAAGTTTCCTCATGTTGCTTCACAGTCATTAACTCTGGGAGCTTCCGAAGATATTAAAATACAAACCCCACTGTGCACTCTGTAAAAATTGCAAGACATTTCTCTTTATGTTTAAAATGCTTTTTTTTTCTGCATATGCATTAAGACTATTTTCAGTTTAACTCCACAGTTTTGCTACTTTACTTGAAAATAAGGCTCAAACAAAGATTTTCAACAATTTTTTTTAAAGCTACAGTGCAGGACAATTGACTCCCCCTTCTGGCAGTGCGAGTAATTACACACACACTGCCAACATGCATGTTCAATGTGTGCAGGGTGAGCTTATCTCTGCTGGGTTACAGAATGTGGCAGTGTGTGCCAGGACTGCTGAAGGAAAAAGAGGTAAGATAACCCAGCGTGATCCTAAGAAAGCGTCATGTTGAGTATACAGCAGCCCAAACGCCAGGGTTGGGACTGGAGCTTGTAAGTAGCTTGCTAACAGAGATAACCACCTTTGTGGCTTTTGTTTGGTGAAGAAAAATGAAACAACAGAAGGGATCATTCGGTCTCGAATCCTTGAAGAACAATGTTACAGACAGGAACCTTCGTTGCAGGTCATACATGTTCTTTAATGACCTGTTAACTGTAATCTTTAATCATATTATTGCAATCTGATTGAAGATGACCTCCATTATCAATCATATTATAATTCTATTTTTGATGTGCATGTTAATGTGGGCGCTCTGTTTGTCCCTGGCCCTCCCCTGTAGGATGCAGGCCATGGCAACTGGGATCAAAGGGTCATTTGCACATCAGGATGTAGTGCCACTTCAAAGCCTTTGCTGGTTCACAAAAGCATCTCTGTGCTTGGTACATGGTGTTAGCCCATGTACAATTGCATCACGTGCTGCTGTGAATTTCTGTCAGATTACAATGATAAAACCAAGTGTGCAGGCGAGGACGTGGAAACGGGCGGAAAGCACAGGTGTCGTCCAACCTTTGAACCAGACCTGGCTGAGGAAGTTAGCCAGGAGATGTGTCCAGAAAGAAAACCTTTAATCTGTCATGCTCAGCTGCTGCTGTCAGGCCCGGCTTGGTTTAATGAGCAGTTATGGGGAGAAGGAGCCAGACAAACCTTCACCACCATGACTCCTTCGTCTGTCTATGAATATTAGGAGATTGGTTTTCAGGAGTTTGCGTCTTTTTCAGATCCCACATTAAAAACTCTCTTCTTTCCATTTGATTTCTTCTGTGTTTTGTTTATGGTCGCTGTTTTTGGTCATTGGAATAAATGAATTGATAGAAACCAGTGCAAACATCTAATTTATGTGTCAATCAGTATCCTTGGTTTTCAGCTCCAGGCTTTAAAGCCCCGAGAGCAGCTTGGTCAGAGGCACCTCTCGCTCTCCCAGCAGTGTATCCCTCTTGAGACTAGTGCCTTTGTTCACCACCTTGAACTTAAGTGAGAGGTTCTTCACCTGAATGGAGCTTATGGAGTCAAAGAAGAAGTCCTCGTTAAAGACCGGGTTGCGGCTGTTTTTGATGATGTTGCTCCTTTGCTTCTGCAGCTTGCCTGGGTTCAGGTAGACGGACACGCAGCAGTTGATGCTCTTGATGTCAAAGTGTTTGTCATAAAGACTTTCTGCTACCAGAATTCGGATGAGCAGGCGGGAGGTGCTGGAGTCATAGTTGGCGCTGATTCTCACTGTTCCACCTTTGTGCAGGTTGATGGTGTGCTCCCGGTGGAGACCCTGGACAGAGGCCCCGGCGCCGCTGTGGAGAGAGGGGACATTGAGGCGTCGCTGGATGTTGGGGCTGGGCTCAGCTGAGCTGCACTCGTCGGTGGACAGGGAGCTGTGGCGGGCAAACGTCCGCTTGGCTTTCACAACTTTGGCCTGCGTCTCATGTGTGAAGATCTTGAGTAAAGATGCAGAGCGGGAGAGCAGAGGAGAAGAGAAGGGTGAGGACTCAGCTGAGGAGCAAGTGTCACTCTCTCCTCCACTAAAATATCGATAAGGGTTCATGTGAGAGGTGTTGTAGTCAGCTGGATTCAGATGGTTTCCTGCTTCGCTGCTTTTGCCCGGAGCCTTCCTCTGTGTGTTTGGGGAAGTGATGGGACTGGTGAGCTCGCAGTGGAACAGTGACTCTTTGCGGCGAGTGTGCGGGCTTTCCTTTAAGGTTGCAAAGCCATAAGACGTCTGAGTCTTGGGAACATAAGGCAAGGACATCGCCGTCTGTGACTGGGGGTCTGCATTTGTGTCTCCTGCCACAACATCATCAGCACTCTCTATCTGAATGATGTGGCGGTTTGCTGCTCTCAGCAGGTTCTTTGTGTCTCCTGCAATCTTTGCCACCAGACGCGGGCTTCTCGGGCTGCTAAGCTTCTTCCCACTGCCGATAATTTGCTCGGATGTGGATGGCTGCAGCCCCTCTTTGGGCTTCACATTGGGAACCTCAGGTTCTGGGGGACAGCTGACCAGCTTCGGAGGAATAAAGAAGTCTGGGATCTTGTCAGGGGTGAGGACATTGCTGTATGCTGGGGCGACAACTTTCTTGTCTCCATTCTCACCCTGACGCAGCATGCTGGTTTCCACCGACCCACGGATCTTATCCAGAACCCACATGGCAGCCAGCAGACAGCGGGATGCGCAGAGTAGGTGCAGTCAGGTGCGTCTGCAATTAATAACACACACGGGTGGGGGAGGAGGGTAAGTGATCAGAGAAGAGACACTCCACAGAGACAAGAGGGATAAAAATATCACCTGAGTCTTGCGAGCACTCAAATGCAATCTGATTAATCCACAAGTGCTTACAGAATTTACAGAAAAGTGAATCTTTGCTTTACTGTTAGTATTTTATTAAAGATGTAAAAGAGGAAAATCACTGGGACAGATGTGCTTCAGTTCATCTGAAAACTGAAAGATGACACTAAATCACTTAGAATTCATCTATATTACATTGACATGATGTGAAATAAAGAATTACATCCTTTACAGAGTAAAAGACAGACTCACAAGGCAAAGACTCTGCTTGTCTTTTCTCCTCCTTTACATTTACATTTCCAGTAATATTATTTATAAATAAACACATAATGTGCCAAGCTCCTTTAGTGTTTAAACTAACACAACTCTGACTTAATTCTGCCTCTCAGCTTAGATAAATATGTAAATATAATTAATTTGTCATATGAATTATTAAACAACTACTTATCTTTCTGCTTCTTGAAAAACTGGATTTTATACAAAGTTACAAATGAAAATCCAGCTCAACAGGTGCGCAAACGTTCCCTCCTTTGCGCACGATCCACCGTCTCCAAAACCTTTTCAATTTTAACGCAATATGCACACAAACCCGCAAATCATATACTCACAGCACTATGGAAAGAGCTCGTCTTGTTTCACTCCTTTGCATTTGTTCCGTCAGTAACAGGTGCTCTCCTCTCGGATAAGCCTGTTGCGCTCCGCGCTGTCGCTGTGCGCCCTCAGACGGTCTCTCCGCTTCGGGGGCTCCTGCAGTGCGTTTTATAGACGGCACAGAGCTGCGGCTGACCAATAAGATCAAACTGTGCGTTTCCGTGTTTACCAGAAGAACCAGCTAGAAGAAGCGCACTGGTTACATCTGGGAGGAGGCACAGGAATCTTACAGGTTGGCTCCCGAGCAGACACTGACACAGACAAACAGTGCTGTGAAGGAAAAACATAACAAAGAGTCAGTCAAAGTTTTGCTTTCGTTCTTCAGTGCAAGAAATTGTTCTGGTAGAACAGAGCATCATTAAAATCCAGGAGAGACATGACACTTTGTTCCTCAGCTCAAACCTCTTTTAAAGGGCCAAGTTTTGCAGCACAGCTCTGAGCGTTTGTGTGCCAGTAAATCATTATATATTAGGCTGAGCGTATTTGACCAGGAAAAACACACACTGCAGAGCAGACAATGACATGTGGAGCATAAGCACCTGCATGTTGTGTGGTCAAATTCAATTTACAGGTTTTTTTTTTTTAATTTATCCCTCTTCTTTTTTGTGTCTGTCTGTTTTCAGGTTTAAACCAACTAATCTGTTTCCCTGGAAACTTTGCTATGGCAACAAATATATTTGTCCAAAATAGGACAGGCCCCACTGACTTCATTGATCTGCAGGACAAAAAGCACTTTATTTATCCAGATTGCCTGGTTTTAAGTCAAGTGCTGTGTAACCAGCAGGGTGATGGCTGTAGGACCACTGCTTTATCAGATATTAGGTTCACAGAGATGTAACAGCACTGACATGACCTGCAGGGAAGGTGCAGATTTTAGCTGCTGACAGTGTCTGGTGACGGCTTTACCACAAGTGGTTAGCTGAGATATTAACAGACCTGGATGTGTCAGGGCTGCCTGTCTCTGGCTCACTCTGGATCGTGTTGCCCCCCTTGTCACGGCTAATTGGGAGCTTGCAGATTACGTCAGGCAGAGCTTTTACAGTAAATAAGCTGGTTCCATTTTTTTTTCATCTTTCTATTGACGTTGGTCTTCTCACATGTTTTTTTTCTTCAGTAGCTCAGAAATGACAATCTGGTATCTTACACAATCTATACCTGTAGATCTTACAGACTGCTCCTTTATTTGCTTCTTCGTTTTGGTAATTTTGTGAAACCATGAAGTATAATTCATCACATTCTACTGCCTGAGGCACTACAACTAATATTTACCCATCCACATGCAAACACATCCTCGTCACATGATGCGCATGAGGAGGATGGAGCTGCCACGTGACCCCGGATGTTATTGTTCAGCCTATATGGCTGGACATGGACACACATCAGGACGGCATGGCACATCAACCATGTCGCCCATCTGAGCCGAACAGAGATAATTACACGTCTTGCCTTCAGAGTTCTTTCCAGAGGTCACTGTCTGATGTAATCAACCTGTGAAACGAGCCACTTACCATATAGATTGCAGAGGCACATTTGAACCCTTACCCACTGCTGCCCGTCATCTGGAGCCAGCAGAGCTCTCAAGCAGGATTGCAAACTGTGACGCTCTTTAAGAAAAACAGGTTTTTAAAGAGCACGACTGTCCAGATGGTCACTTTACTGAGACAGACGATTCTTTCCACAAATTGACAGAAATTAATGATAAATGCTCAGAAGATGTGAAAAAAATACATATTTTTTTATAGAGCTTACACTAAACAAAAATGCAGCAAAGAACATAAAGTGTGTGATATCAGAGGTATGAATGACTGTGATCCCTGTAGTTTATCAGAGAATAAAAAGGCACAAACATTAATCGTGAAAAGTTTATCCAAAAGGAAACTGTCTGCTGGTGAAAATCTGAATGTCACATCACTCCATGTTGACACTGTTAACAGCTTCCTCACAAAGCAATGAGATCAATACACGAGTGCCTTCTGAGAATCTTCTGAGGAAAGGTTAATGTGTCTGTTCTGCTCTCATTAAAAGGCCGGACACTACAACTCTCTGTGTGTGTGCGTGTGAAAATGTGAAGAACGCTGAAGCTGACTATACAAAAAAACACACACACACACACTTCCTCATTGACCGATACAGACCCCTAGTCAATGCACGCTTGTTCTGTCTGAGGACAGACGGACGCACTAACATGCAGACTGTGCGTCCTCCCTGCTGAGTGGCTTCCTGGAAAGAGAAGAGAACTTGGGCTTGATACAGAGAAACAAGGCTGCACAAAAGCTCAGCAAGAGGCACCTCCGGGTCCACCTGTCTGTGTTTGCATGTGTGTGTATTTTCACTTAGCGTGTACGGTCATTGGTTATGGAGACACAAAGAGAAAACGTCATAAGGTCCATTTTTAACCCTCTCCCTTTTATTGTCGTCATCCATCTTTCTTCCTTCCTCCACACAAGTTGTGTTGCCTTGGAGACATCTCATACACTGACATATGGATTCCCCTTCTCGCACCCTCCCCCGAATAACAAACTCTGTATTCTCCTCTCACTCATCTCACATTTTTTCACCTCTCTGGTCTGTTACAGTTCGCCCAGCTTGCTTGTTCCCCCTCCAGCTGTCCAGCTTTCCGCAGGTCACAGAGAGCTCTGACTCAGTTGCCATCTTGTTTCACGGTCACAGTGTGAAAGCAAAAAGAGAGAGAGAGGGAGAGAGGGAAGGAGGGAGAGAGGGAGGATGGGGGGTGTGTAACATCTGGCTTCGATCCTGCAGCCAGTTTCATGCACAGATCCTTTCTGTGCTAAGTAGGAATGAAACCTGGAGGGAGAGGCAATTCTGCAAATGCCAGGGCCGTTTGAGCATCTTGCTTTTTCTGGTCCACTGAACTGGCATTTGGATTGGCAAAAGGTCAGACCTGTCGCCACAGGAAACAAATTTGATGGACCCTGCAGTAGAGATGGTATATATTTATGTGTATGAAGTAAGGAGGGGGCTTGTAAAAGGATAACAGTGCCCTCACAGGTGCTCTAAAGGCAAGCTGTATATGGATCTGAATGTATGAAAGGTGAAATTTTTTTCATGGCATGTATGCGATTGATCATTTTCATTAGCCAGGCAGCCATATAGAATATTAACATATAACTCTTACAGGAACAAGGTTGTCTATACCTATATTCTGTTTCAAGGGTTGAGAGCACCACCAACAAAACTTCATATAAACTGAAGAATCACACGGGGTGTGAGCTGAGGAAGCACAAAGACACTTTTTGGTGTTGGAAATTCAAAGTATAAAATATATCTAATTATAATATATATTAATGACACATAAATCTGTGAATACTCAGGCTGCTGACAAAGAGCCAAAATAGAACAAACTGCTGCTGCCCTCTAGAGGAACTAAGCAGTAATTGAACTGGAGGAGAGCATCAGGAAATCCTTTTCTGATCTCATCACACACCCCCACTCTGATTTAACACACTTTAATCATTGGTAAATTATGTATAGAACACTTATTTTCAAAATATCAAACTATGTTTTTAACACTCAGAGAGAGAGCGAGAGATAGGACACTGAAAATCCTTTTTAATGTAGGTGTTGATGTAGAAGGAAGTGACTCACACAGTTTCAGTCTGGGTAATTATACGGAACAGTTCTGACAGGAAGCAGCCAAAGGGATCATATCTCTCCTGTCCTAGCGTCTCTTCACTGGCTCCCAGTGGACTCAAGAATACACTTCAAGATCCTTCTTCTAACCTACAAGGCTCTTCATGGACTTGCTCCATTGTATCTGCAGGACCTGATTGTACCATATGTTCCTAATAGGACACTCAGATCTCTGAGTGCAGGTTTACTAGTAGTTCCTAGGATTCATAGAAGTAGAATGGGAGGACGAGCTTTCAGCTATCAGGCACCGCTATTATGGAACCAGTTACCAATCTGGGTCCGAGAGGCAGACACTGCCTCCACCTTTAAGACTAGACTTAAAACTTTTCTGTTTAGTAAGGCGTACAGTTAGCCTTAGACCTAGTGTGTAGCACAGCTATGCTGCTCTAGGCCTACGTTGTCGGGGGGCACAAACATGATCCACTGAGCAGTTTCCCTCTCACCCTCTAACCTCTCCTTTTCTCTCCTTAGTCTGGCTCACACTGGTCTCAAGACCTGGATGATGACCTGCAGTCCGGCCCGTGAAGTCTCTCTTGCTCTACGTTGTCGGGGGGCACAAACACGATCCTCTGAACACCCTCTGACCTCTCCTCCACTCTCCTTAGTCTGGATCATACTGGGTAATATCGTCTCATAATCTGTGTTAACTGTCTTCCTTGTAGTTCTGTGCCTCGCTCTCGCTCTCTCTCTTTGCAGGTCTCAAGACCTGCATACTGACCTGCAGTCTCTCCTGTGCTCATCGACTTCACTAGCCCCTGCTGCTCATCTTTACTATCAAATTACTATTCCTACTTATGGACCGACGATATATATAGATATCATTACAATATAATCACTGTTTCATCTTGCTGTCATGTTTGCTCTGTACTGTATCATGTTTGTATCATGTTTGCTCCTCTCTCTCTCTCTCTCTCTCTCTCTTTCTCCTTCATCCTCTCTCTCTCTCTCTCTCTCTCTCTTTCTCCTTCATCCTCTCTCTCTCTCTCTCTCTCTCTCTCCCTCATCCTCTCTGACTAGCAGCAGGACTGGTTCCCCCTTAAGCTGACGGGTCCTGTTCAAGGTTTCTTCCTCTTAAAGGGAGTTTTTCCTTGCCACAGTGCTCTTAGGGGGGTTCCTGTGAAGCGCTTTGAGACAATGTCTGATTGTAATATGCGCTATATAAATAAAACTGAATTGAATTGAATTGAACATCAGTTACTTTCCTGGCATTTCTCTTTCAGGTTATTGATATTTGTTTGGCAGCTCCTAGCTTTTGTAAGCCCCCCCCCCCCCCCCATCAGAAAATCCAAAAAAGTCTCCACCACCCTCAGTGGAGTGACTACTGTGTACACATCTCATCAGGTGCTTTCCTCATGCAATAAGGCACACACCTTACCTCTCAGATCTAACTCTGAGTTTCACTCACTCACTCACTGGGGTCGGTGTCTGTAAGAAACACAGAAAACTAGTGAGACCCACAGCAGTGCATCAACTCTACAGCACTAAAATAAAATTATAATGAATCCACCAGTATCTAATAAAGAGCTTTATTTCAGATTTTAAATAGATTTACAAACCATAAGAAAAAAAGAAAATATAAACAAGAAAAAAAAAAAATCAAGTGATCGCACATGTGCATATCAAGCTCGAGATTGTAACCAGTCCTTCGAAGCCAAAAAGTGAGACTCCCCCAGGTCACCTTCATTCAGTGTGGAACAGGATGTGTTTAATTGTTTGTTTGTTGGTGGTGGTTGGTGTTTTCCTGAGGTTCTTGTTGTTTTCTTAACGGCTGGATTATTTTCTCCTCAGAGAGCCCACCAATCGAACGGGGAGGAGAGATGATAAAACAGTAGATCGGGGGAAAAAAGAAAGAAAGAAGGGAATTCCATTCTTCCAAACATCAAAAGGAAAGCGGAGGACCGTTTCACATGTGATGTAGTTGAACATCAGTCAGGTGCAGAGCATTCACAGCTATGTAAATGTTTCTGTGTGGTGTCAATTTTCTTTTTCTGTTGGTACGTGTAATCCATGAAGACCCCTGGGTTTTTTTTTTAAACAATCAACATTCTTAATAATCTCAATACATATAGGACAGAAAATATTGCAGCTCACACCACAATTTGGAAATAAAAACATTACACCAAAATGAAAAAAACAACCCTCAGCCAGGTCACAATGCAACAGTTTTAGATAAAATTGAGGACCTTCCTCTTTAATCCAGACCCTTATAGCAGATCTAAAACCACAAACACGTCATAACAGCATGCTAATGAAGAACCACATTCTCCTGTTCATGCTCAAAGACAAACCCAGTACCTTCCCCGTGTTGCGTTTCTCCACACTTTTCAGCACATCTCATAAACGGATATTCACAAACAGAAACATGGTTACAGCGATATGAAGGATTTAACCGGAAATACTGCTGGATGGTGGCAATGTGTCCTGTGAGTGTGCAGCAGAGCACTCCTGGCAGTTAGGAGAGGGGCCCTGACAGCAGACGCCCAGTCAGTCTACAAATTCATCAGGCCATTTTCAATCTTCTGAATCACTCACACTGCTACAGGATCTGCTCTGAGGTAACAGGGTTCGATGATTCAGGCGAGTCAAGATGGCTGCAGGCTATGCTGACAACACGCCAGCAGGGGGCGATCTCTCTTCTGCCCAGGAAACTTGTGCTACTCTGAGAGAAACACAAAGACTGATAAGACTACACATGTCCATCTCTAACCGAGGAGCCCTCGCAGATAAACAGCTGGTGTGGAGTTTAGGTCAGACCTTTGCAAAGCCCAGTTTCACTGCCACGTTTTAAAGCACTGCATATTAAGTTCAAGCACTGACTGCATAGGTTTTTGTTAACTACAGTACATTGCATTTAGTTTCACGAGCAGCAGGAGGCTCAGCTAGCTGTTTCTTAATGCATCCAGGCCACTAGTAGCATGTGCCTGTACGATGAAGGCTGCGTGGCAGTCAGGAGAGGATGTCTGTGGGGTTCTGATCTACATTCCATTCTTTAGTTCAGCTGCTGGATCTCGCTTTTGTCATCTATACACCCCAGACACATCTGAAAAGAGGTGGTGCTGTAAAATAAGCTGAAACTTGTTCCATCAGGAGGCTGCTATCTGCACAGTAGCCCCACCTGAGGCGTGAAGGTGAGCCTGAAATATTTCCCTTCTACCATCTTAGGATGAGTCATCTAATCTGAAATATCAGAGTGAGGGAAGGCACAAGGGAGTGTCGATTTTATTTTTTTTTTAAATGGATAACTTCCCTGTGTGGAGCAGCACAAGCCCTGGGGCTTAAAAGGTCAGAGGTGAAACATGGCGGCCTGCTAACCAGAGGTCAAACGCATGGCTCAGAGGCAGAAATGACTTTCTGAAACACACACAGTATGCCAGTATGTCCCTAATATTAGCTTCCTTTGCAAACACTCTCTCCTCTTTTTTTTTTTACTATGTTCTGATCTAACCTATGGCATTACTTTTCTGCCTACTGACGACAGAAAGAAAAGGCATGCCCAACCTTTGGGCAAGTTTTAAAAGATTAAGTGTAACAATGACTGTGTGGTTGCCAAAGGCTTTTGAGAAAATTTAAACCAACTATCAGCAAATGCAGTGAAAACGGCAGAACTTTAAAGGTATAAATTGTACACATACATTTCTACATGCTCTCTGCTTGCTGTGTGTGTGTGTGGTGGGGGAAGGGAAAGGGGGCGAAGAAGAGGGAGCCCAGTTTCCAAACAAAGGCAGCACAAATTACACCTTTAAGTTGTCCTGCTATGTGTGTGTATCATGTGTGTAACCTCACCTTAGACAACCACTGAAGAAATAAAAGAGAACTTGTACGACGCAAACAAAAGCAACTCTGTAGCTTTCTTCAATGCATCAGGTTTTAGTGTGCATACTGTGACTGCACATGTGACTCAGGGTAAACGGGGGGGGGGGGGGGGGCTGTGCTAAGTAAAGGAAGGGAGGTGGATTTAAAGTTCAGTCCATGACAGACAAGGGGAGGCCTGTGTACGTCTGTGTATGGGTGAGAACAAGGTGTGGGGGGTGGTGGGCAACGTCACAGGGAGGGAAGGTCAGGAGTCCTCTGTGCCCGAGTCGTCCTCGTCATAGAAACAGTCCTCGTTGTTGTCCTCGTCGTCGTCTTCATCCTCCAGCTCTTCGTCATCGTAGTAGTCGTCATATAGGAGGTTGGAGCCGTCGTCTGTGGGTGGGACCTGTGTGCGGACACAGTACTCGTCCAACGTGACGGGAACCTTCACACCATCCCGTTCCGCTTCAGCTTTGGTAGCCAGCACCTGCTTCCTGTTAAAAAAAGAGAGACAAAGGAGGTGAGGGCACAGGGCTGGATCTTCCATTTGAAATGTCAAGAGTGTGGGTTGTGTGGTTCTTGGTACCTGATGATCTCAATGTACTCTCTGTCCTTGCCCTTGCTGTCCCTCCACTTGCGGTACATGACGGATGCGTCCACATTGGCTGGAGAGAATGTGTTGGGTTCGTTCAGCAGAGAGATCACGCTGAGCAGGATGGTCCTGAGGGAGAGTGGAGAAAGATTAAAATAGAGAGGAGCAATACAAGATGAGGAGAAGGAAGGAAAACAGAGATGGGAGGGGTAGTGAAGCAAAGATGGAGGTAAGATGAGACAAGAGACATTGAGAGTGTAGGACAAAGAGATGTACAGAGATGGAAAGACACGTGGACAGGAAGAGACTGAGAAGGAGGGAAAGTGAAGCAGCCGGCTTGTTTTAAACCTGGCAGAAAAGGGGTTGGGTTGTTCACTACATTATACAAGCGCTTTCAACCACAGTTGATGATACGAGGCTGTTTTGATATTTGTTGGTGTTGCCATTATCAGCTTGAGGGCTACAGAGACCCCATTACTGAAGACAGTTAGGGTAGAGTCTGTCCAAACAAGGAGAGAGAAAACAGGGAAAGCTGGAGGGGCTGAATAATTTAATCTGGGTCAAATAAATATCTGAAATAAAGGGAGCATGAATTATACATGATGTTTGGTTGTTTTTGGAATCTAAACTGCAGCATGTTGGTAGGCAGTTAAAGGAAAAAAGCCCCAAACAATTGTCTTGTTTTTATAATAAGTGATCTCCCATCAGCTCTCTCAACAGTTCCTCTCTATCCCAATGCAAGGCCAGGGCTCTGGGCAGCTACAGGCAGCTCATAATTGTATATTTCTTTTATTCAGGTAGCATCGTGCATCAAAGGGAAATCTTAAAAAATGTAAAGCTGCAGGGGGTTGGATGAATGTTTCAGACAAGCAAAGGTTGTACCTGACATTCTGTGTGGGATTCCACCTCTCTGAAGGCAGCTCTCCGCTCTGTGGATCGTCCACTGGTGGGTGCAGGATTGAAATACACACATCCCCATTCTAGGAACATGAGAGAATATGTTCAGACAAAACAATTCAGATACAAAAAACTTTTAATTTATCTTATTGTGATTTCATTATCTAGGCACATTATAAGTCATTCTTTAATATCTGGCACAAACATTTCCCTTGGGGACATTTTCTTCACCCAGTTTTGTTCATGCTTTTAAACTTGGCTAATCTTACTTCATAGATGTTGGGGTGCCACATCTTGGTGAGGAAGCGGAAAGAAGGAGGGGAGTACGGGTAGTCCACGGGAAATTTGATCCGAGCCTGTCGGTGAGAGAAGACACGTGTTAGCAACATGGCAGGCAGCATATTTACTCTTCTGCTATGCCAACAGACAAGCGATGACTCCTTCATTCCAAATGGTTACTGTTTGGGAACCATTTCCACCGATTAGTCCAACACAGAGAGGATGAATCCTTCAGCTTAAACAGAGCACACACAGTGTCTTGGGCCGATTATCCTTGAATAACCTTGCCTGACAATCAGAAAAGAAATCTGTCCATACCCATGTTCAGATAATCTGTTAATGTGAAGGGTCTTAAACCCCCTCAAGTGCTCTCTGACTCATCTGTCCTGTTAACATTAAATTATTTAGGAGCTAAAAATCAGAAGTCTGTCTTTGTCTTTGTCAACACTTTCAAAACTGCCTTTATAAGAGGGGTTTGAGCAATGTTCAAACAACATTAAATATTCTAGCACTTGATGCTAATACTGGCTAGGAAACTACAGTTGATTCATATTGAAAGTGACAGTTAAAATCTCACCTCAAGCTCTTGTTGAAGATACAACAGTGATTTGATCATGCAGACTCATGTGGTGTTCTGCAAACTAACATAACAACAAGCTGTTGCTCTCCAAGTTTCAAGTTGTTTACATCTACTCACACACTAGATCATGTGATGTTGTGCATTTCTTCCTGAAGGTTCCTCTGGCAGGATAATCTTAATACCCTGTCGCATGGGTTGTGCTGTTATTTTAAAATCTTGTAGTATTGGGATTAGAGAGAGGAACAGCTGGGAAAAATACATGATGCTACCTGACTTTAAAAATCACTTCAGATTCCAGAATGCAAGTCCGTACAATGGTGCAGAGAAAACAAACAAACATCTGTCTGTCCATTTTTGACAGGGCATTCACTGTAATCCTTTCACTAGTCACACACCCTAACCTGAATCCAACGCATAAATGTGTGAACATTTTCCTTGATTTCTCCCTAAAACTGAATAAATCAAAAACTGTTCTCACTCCTCAAACTTGCCCTCACAATGCTAGTCTTACCTGTACAAACGCACACATACACACACAGCTGCCAAAGCTTTTCTTAACAAAGACCTATATTTCCTGCACCGATGTCAACAAGCAGCTGCTGAATGAAGATCTATACAAGCATGCTGATCAGCTTCTACAATGATTGAGAGGTACCTATAAATAGTAGCTGTGGAGTCACTGCAAACTGTACTGAGGTGGCTGAGCTCAGACAAGCTAATGACAGTGTAATGTAATATGGTGTTGGAGGAAGGGAGTGCGTTCAGCTGCACAGTGTGTGGAGCTCAGAGAAACATCGGTGACTGAAGGGGGGGGGGTTGTATAAAGACATTGTGTTTGTCCTCTCCAGCTGTCACTGCAACCCAAGACAATCCACTACTCACACCCGAGTTCTCCTATTCTATGCACTCACATTGAAACCACACCTCAACACTCACACAGTGTACATTCTGTGTGTGGAGGACCCCTCCTCCCTTTTCCATGAGGCGTGCCATGAGAGAGCCACGGACAGGGGGAGTGCACACCGACTGAACTGATTACACACACGCACACACCGCTCACAGCAGGAAACCTTCTGCTGATCCTCTTGTCATATATACACACACACACACACAGTTGCTGATTCGGCATGGTCAGCTGGTCCTTGCCACGGTGAAAAAACGAGGTGGGGGGGGGGGGGGTATCTGCTGCATGGGAGCGGGGTGGTGGTGGAGGAGTGGGAGGAGGAATGAGGAATTTAATTTAGAATAAAGGAGGTTGAATATGTAGTATAAGCTTTCAGCCCTCGTTGACTGTATAACATGGTGAGCGCATACAGCAAAAGAACACTGAAAGTGTGATCTGTTCATGATTCACTGTGCTGTGTGTCAGTACATCCTGACCTGCAGATAAATTCAGCCTTTGTCAAACTGTGAAAACTCAACCTGATTTCCAACAAACAGAACAAACTTGCTCTGAAACAGAGAGGGAACAGTGACACTGCCAGAAAGCTGGTGGCCCATCAGAGTGCAGGGTTCAAGCCAACATTGTACACATTACAGGCTGGCAGGAGCTCAGCTCATAGCAGCCAGCCGGGGGCGGGGGAGTGGAGGAAGCCATGCAGCAGTACTCAGTGCTTGGTTTTTCTCACAAAACAATATAAGCATTAAGATGATATCAACCCACTGACAGAGCAGTGGGCAAATGAAACCTTAGAGTGCATTTTTGAGTAAAACGGCCCTTCATTTGCCTCTGATTCCACAGCATGCCCACAGACACTCAAATGTCTGTTTTAATTTGGAACCTAATCACTGAGCTGGCAACGACCAGCGACGACCGCCACGCTAGTTCTCACTAGCATTCAAAAAAAACATTTGGTCCAATTCAGGAAGATGGAAACATTTCAGTGCAAGATGGCACTCAACAGAATGTACCGTTATGCCAAAACTTAACTAAACTCAAAAACAGAGAGTGAACAGGTTTTAAGTTTGTTTTTCTTCCAGGTCTTTTCCATGAAACAGTGTGTGGATCAAAAACCTTTTTAATGAGCTTTTCAAAGCTGTGGATGTCTGAAAAGAGTAATGGCAAAAATCCCAAAGCCCCATTAAATTTAATTTCAGTTTTGGCAAAGAGCCGTTAAGCCAGCTTTACCCAAACCTATCCATAACAAGATGAGCAGATATGGAAGAAAACCCTGACAGGAAAATGGCACAGTCTCATTAAACAGACAAAACCACATATATCACACTTTGTCTGTTGCTGGGAGGTTTAAGCTTCAACACTGTCCATAAAATTGCTTATTTAGCACATCCTGTGGGTCTGTAAGATAGTAGACAGCAAAGCAGGACGGCGGGGATATGCTACGCATGAGCATTGATCCTTGTAAGAAGGTACGACCACGATTTCACAATGAAGCTTTAAACTGTAGTAACACAGTTCTACACTTTAGCACCTACAACTATAGATTTCAAACCAGGACTGAGGCCCTTGACCTGCACACTCAGCATCAGCAAACCATGGATGGAGCGACCCGGGGAAAAGGAGAAGAAGATACATGGAGTAAAGAAGTGTGATGGAGTTGGCCTAAACACTGTCAGGCTGCATTGTTAGCTTGTTTGCTCTGCACCAGTGAGCAGCCCATCTCATCAACACTAAACAGACAGGGGAGAAGAAACACATGGAGGAAGAGCAAGGACGATGCTGCAGGGTCTCAAAAGGCAAATATCACCTTTCTCCTTTGAGTTTCCAGAGATCGTGTTGTAAGGTGTTCATTTGAATAGACTGTTATGTGAGTCTCTGTCAATTATCCACATATTTAGGCTTTTACTTTAACATGTATGACTTTTTCTGTATTTACTCCTAGTGTTCACACTACTTGTAATATTAGGGCAGATTTTTGAAACGATGTGCCTCTTTTTACTATGAAATATGTTTAGGTCTCTAGACTTAACAAGAAACCGAGTGTTTGGACATGGCGATGCAGACACCCCAACCCCCTCCTTAACAGGTCTTACCAGTCACCACATTTCCTTCTATGATTCATAACACTCCTATCACATAGTCCGTTACTAGATGAAAAACAAAGCACACACACACAGATCATGCCTTGCAAAGAAGACATACATGTTAAAGTCTTAGTGCCACCTTTGCTCGTTCACACCAAACCAACACAGTCGATGTAATGCAACACCAACATTAGCCTTCAGAATCTTTCTCGACATTGCATAATCAGAGGAGTGATGTAGCATGGCTGCCGCTCAGACAGTTACGCCTTTGTGTCCTGTGACCCCTCAAAATACCTTTTACACAGAAAGGTGAGGTGGAAAACAAGGAGATAAACCTCAAATTACCTGTATTCCCTTTCCTAACAAACAGCAAAGAAAGCCACAAAAATGGCCCCAGCTTTACTGCCTCTACAAACCAAATTCGTGGAGTTCCGTTAACAGAGGGGTGCTGTTATGTTAGTATCTAGTTCGGTGTGTTCTGCAGTGGTAGAGGTGCAAAGCAAGATCCAGTCCTACCTTGAACAAGCTGCATATAAAGGCCTAAAGACACACACAACTATAGCGTCAAGGGTTAATTGAATATGGACAATCAATTACAGGCGACCTAATCCATTAAGAAACCTTTATTAGTCCCACAATGGGGAAATTGCATTGCATGCAGCTCTTTTGAAGTCAAAGTCAAAATGTTATGAAGGGCCCTTCATTGCTTAAATGGTGCAAAAATGTTTCATTTTAAAATCCTGTGTAAAGAAAAACTGTGGTGATGTAGATTTAGTCAGAACAGCAACCATGTCTTCTCCGCTTTGTCTGCTCACATAAAGCTGCTAACACACAAGATCAATGACAAAGTGCTAACCTCAGTGCATTTGTTGCAACATACTACCGCTTTGCAGATCATGCCTCATAATTGGATTGAGCGCAGAATTAACAGCATCCACAGTCAAAAGGTGGTCCACTTTGAAGAACTCATTTGAGCAGGAGACATGAAAGTGCAGCCAATTTCCTGCCAAAGCATGCACAAAAAGACGTCTGAAAGATTTCTCTCGTTACCGAGAATGCAGAATGCAAGATTCGTTTCCTCTTTCTATTAAAAAATCTTTCCTGAATTGTGACCTAAAAAAACTTGCCTTGAACAGAGAACAGCACCCCACCCTGTGGAAAATGACAGCAAGGCAAAGTAAACCAGGTCAATGCAAAGACCCTGAACAGAACAAATCATTCCGTTCTCCCTGTGCACCTCTTTACCGTCTCTACAGACCTTAACACCCCCCCGCCCCACACACACACACACACTACAATCAGCCTGAATTACGGGGAAAAGGTCCTTGTGTGGAACAAATTCCTTAACCTACAACACTTACACACACACACAGGTCCCAGAGATTATCTTGTTCATACCCAACAGGCCTCATTAGCTTGGTTCTCCAACCAGCAGAAGGGCACAGAGCAGAGGGAAAAGAACCAAAAACTGGAGTTTTAAACCGATTCTTGATTAAGTGATTTGACCTCATTCCAAACAGAACCATGTCTGGGAGGTATGATTAATACACTGGAAAACAACTTCCTGTTTGTCTTCCTAACACAAACAGGAGGAGGAAAGGAACACACTGCTGTGGCTTCAGGGCACGGTCGGTTATAACCATCTAAAGGGGCCCTACACTCACTTCTGCTCACAGCAGGTTCCCCTTTCAAAGGGGGGGACCACTCTATGAAGAGCTGTGCCTGCTTGTGATCCCGTGCTCCTTCTTCTTTTCCCCTCTCTGCTCCGCTCCTGTTTCTCTGTGTCACAGCCAGAGGGGGAAACATGACTCCGGCAGCTCACACAGGCCCTGCCCAGCCAAGCTCTCCGCAGCTGGGTTGGGTCCTTCTGCCTGTACCCTCCCCTCCATTGCTGCAACACTAGCGTGGAGCCTGTGCAGATTACGTAGCATGCACCCGAGATAGAAGGAAGACAGGCAGGCACAAATACAGAGTCAGCTGCTTTACAGAACTGGTGTCTGTCAACTGATTGTCAAAAGCTAAAAAAGACAGGCAGGCCCGGGCCAAAACCAAAGGGCAACACCCTTTGTTCATATCGGCTCAGTCGAGAAAACCACTTGACTGAGATATGAAAGGTATTTTCTTTCGCAATATAAGCTGCAAAGATCCAGTTTACACAATAGATATACATAATAACTGCATGGGACACAGATGACACAGCCATCCATTAAAGATCCAGGTTTTTACACAGCAGTGCAGCCCGGTTACACACACAGCACAATCTGTACGTCACCATGAGAATCCTCTCTGAACACAGCAAGATTACCTCATAACCATGGATGTATAGTGCACAGTAGGTCATTATCTGTGGTTGTGCTCGACACAAAGCAGAGCAGGAAGAGGTCAGATGTTGTCAAACGTGAACCGACAGTCTCAGTCCCAGACAAAGCAAAGACACAGTTCTGAAAAGCTGAGTTTGGAGCTGCACAAGTACAGGATGTAGGAATAAAAACCACAACAAACATAGTGGGTGTTTGATACTCATACTCCTACTTACACCATACATAAAAACGGTACCTCTAACAAAGTGGAAAGTCATTCATTTAGTTTCAGCAACAGACATGAAGTTGAATTCTGACCCAGTAAGCAATAAACTAACCATCAGCTTCAAACACACTAATGGAAATACATGTCTGTACTTAACACCATGTAAGGTAAAGCCTATTGGTTGCGTCTGCATAGAGGTGGAAGCTACCAGTCCTTGTCAGAAAGTACAGCAATTACTTTTGAGTCACTTAATCTAGAAATGGGTTATCACAGCATGTTGAAGTTGTTAGGAGCAGTCTTTTTTTCAGCCTTTGCTCAACAAGTAAAACTGATTAGAATAAAACTTTGTGATGAGATACTAACATCTTGAATATTAACATATATTTTTATTAACATACATGACTATATAAAGTAGATGTTATGCAGAAATTGAAAATGCCAAAACACTGTGCAAGCATCCCATAAAGTCTAACAGAAGTCCCCCTATTGGACAATCTGACAAATAATAATCATCAGCTGCTCTTAGCCTGGGGGGTACTTCACATGACAAAGCAGTAGACAGGCAGCCTGAAAATCTCTCCCTGGCCAGTGAATGAAATGTCAACATGTGAAACCTGTGGGTCAAAGGTTAATTTATCAGGATACTGTATATGTTTGTTTACTTCTACACTGTGGAACCAGGACAGTTATCTATTCCTGCCTGAATAACATTTCAACATGTCTCCGTCCCCTTTGTGCCTGCAGGGATAATGTATTTGTCATGAGAGCTACACCCGCGTGAAACAAACACCTGACTCAGCTAGGTTTCTCGTGACGTCAGTTTCAGTTGAATGGGCGTCCGCAGCACGTCATAACCACCAGTTTGTTTTAGGTAGCATGTTCAAAACAGGTGTTTACTTTTTTTCCCTTTTTGCTAGATTTTGGCAAACCGGTTGGATGGAAACACGGTACAAGAACAATGAGTCACGACCATGTGGTGGATTTCACAGTCAGGCTGTGCATTCCTGGCCCGACAAAGGAATCCTGTGCACAGCACCCACACAGACACACAGTACGGTGGCTGGGGCCGGTGCCCTGTGCTTGTGTTCACAGGCTAGGGGAAAAAAACATGCCCCTCAAGAACTGGAATTTACAAAGCAACAACTGAAGAGAGGGGTTAGAAACATGGAGCGGCCACAACATGTGGAACAATCCAATCACAGGTACAGATATGTTTCAGCTGAGCCGCTGTGAAAGGCTAGAATTTGATTTGCTGTGATTGCTATGAATTAAAGTTCCTTCCTCCTAACCTATACCATTTCTGTTTTTCCACAGTAAAACAGGACTATTGTGTCCCCTTCAATAAAAGGCCCATTATCTGTTATTTGATGCACAATAAAATAAGCATCTAGGCCAAGTCTGAGGCAGAGCCACTAGGAGTTTATTAGACTTTGCTGGACAAAGTAAATTAATCATAGTGCTCTACAGGCTGAATAACCACATTAGTACAGCACTTGGAACAATACTCACACTGTTAGGCAACATCTGAAGCAGATTTTCTCATACTGGTTTGTGAGAAAACAACAGAAGGATGCATGCTATGCAACAAATACAAAGCTACTGTGTTGGTCACTGTTGTGAACTTTTTGGATTAAAAGAAATAAGCCATTACACGTCGAGGGTCCGAGCCACAGGACACTGTGTAAGTAAGATAAGCTGGTGGAGTCTGTGTCAAATGGCAGACTTTTTTTTTTTTTTTTTTTTTTGAAGAACCAATCCGCATAAACAGGAACAACACATCTTTACTCTCAGGAGAGGAAGTAACTCGCTTGAACAAATTCAACCACTGATTACATTTCAGAAGCGAGGCTGCCTACAGCACATTATTGATTGGTACATTTGAACAAACAGAAAACTTGCTCGAACATGTGGATGCTAAATTTGTGATGATAAGCGCAAAGGAAAAATGGTTGAATTAGCTAATTGATGAGTTTGCCCACACACAGAGTTAAAGCTGGAGGCGGATTTGCTAACAACCTTTTGTTTAATGTTAACATAAAAGTAATCGTGTTCAAACGTGGTCGAAAGCAAAGTGACACATGGAAGGTGCCTCAGTCAATTTAGATTTTGAGGAAAAACAAGCCATTAAAAGTTTCGTGTCCACTAGCATGTACCACTGAATTAAACTGTGATTGAGTAGAGTTGATTTAAAGTTGAACAAAGAGCTGTCATATTCACAGACAGAAAACTGCCCATTAGCCAAGTTAACGTGATTAACTACTACCTGCTGTTGTTAAAACGGCTACAAAAAGACAGATGTTATTATCACTGGGCTGTTCTTTATGACTACATTACTTGAATGTAGGCTAAACTCACCAGCTAAAGAACAATAGATCGTCTGCTAGCTAACATTAGCTACTCACCTTAAAATAACCACCCTCGTAGTGTGTATTTGGGGGTCCGAATATTGCTACTTCCCAGTTGTACATGTCCGACTCGTCCACTAAAGTTATCTTGAAACCTTCCACTGGCTCATCTTGAAGACTTTTCATCTCCAGCATTAGTGCTTTTTGGGAACTGGCTACATGATGTCCATGCTGAGCCATATTCCACAACCGATTTGTATAAATATATCAGCAACCCACCACGGCTGTGACTGCGAAGGACAAAGCTAGCTTGGTACAAACAATAGCTGAGTAGAAGCCCTTCGCACAGGAACGCGTTAACGGTGGTTTCCGTTTGTACGGTTCCGAAACAGGATCTTAAACCACGACTGGGTCTTATTTGGTCAGAGCTGGTGCGCCTTCCTCTGTTATTGTGAACAATCCCGGGGAGCCCCAGCTACTAACGACCATCTAAACCTACTGCTGTCAAGTCAGACACTTTTCTCTCTAGGAATTCCGGTCAAACCTTTTAAAATCAAATATTTACCTCGCTTCATGTGTTTAAAACACGCAACCTAACACTGTATTCATAAACATTAAACTTTCAAATTCATCCCTTACATTATTATTGAGCTGTGTGTTTATTTTTGTCTGTTTTGTTTTGAATAAGTTACATAATTTACATAAAATAAAAAGCTAACGCCCGTGGTGGAAGTCTTATTTTGAAAGGCTACACAGGAAACTCCTTTTCCTCCCAGGTAGCTTGGATGTGATGCTAAGGAAAGCTAGCCAGCCTCGTCTCTGGTTTGGGTTCTGTCAAACATAAAAGGAGGACGAGGGGGCGAATGTGCGTTCAGACAAACAAGTTACACATAAAACAATTAAACCAAAACTGCAGCTTAGTTCGCTAAACAGTCTCTGAAAACAGCTGCTCGCTGTCAGTCAATAGTGGTCTCGATTGCTTCTCGATTACATCCACACGCTGCATGATGGTCACATATTGAATTACTGTTAGGAAGAGTGTGCGCTATTAGAGTTTGAAAGTTTGACATCAACACATATTAACTCATTCTTTTCATTTTCTTCAAATGCTGATTTTGCATCAGTGAGTATGAGCGAGAAGGATTTGAGGCATAACAATAAAAACATGTTAAATTGTTGGAATGAGGTAATAATTTTACGATAGTAAAGTGCTAACATTACGAGAAAGTCTTAAAAAGACACATTCAGCACTATATATGACCAGAAACCTACAAGAAAGCGACAGCAGCCTGTCAGCCTCCTGTCAACCAGCTGTCGTGCATCCATGCGTGCCACACAGTCTGTGCTGTCATCTAATCAATCATCTTCACTCCCAAAAGATTGATGCCAATATGTGAACGCTAAGGCTAACTACTCATAATCTTACGATTTTATAATATTGGCATCTTCTGTTGTTTCCGGTTTTATTTTGTTAAACAGTTTGTTTTACTTCCGGTCTTCACTCAGTCTGCACCTATTCAGTTTTTGTTGTTCATAATGGATGCAATTATTCACTGTGTGGTGTGTTCAATGTCCTGTAGGAAATATAAAAGGGTTAAAAAAGGTTCCCTCCATCAATTACTTCTCTTTCATTTCATACACACAGGAAACATTTTAAACACTTTGCCCTATGTGTTTATTTACTGTAACACAAAAACACTACAGCAGCTTCTTACAGCCTTTATTTTTTAATTTGGGTGGACCTCTTTTATTGGGAATGTTGATAATTTATGTTGTCCCCTTTAAAACATGACATTGTACAGCTTGAATATGGAGAAATAAAAAGACAGGACCTTTTCAAAATCTGTCATACTAGAGTATAATGTCACAAGCCAAACCTGGTAAAATAACTCACGACAACTGGAACCGACAGTGAATTAAGACAGAGCGGGTTGCCTCTCAGTACACTGCTTTACGTGACCTGTTGTACACATTAATCGGAGCCCCCCATTACCTGAAGAACCCTCTTCCTTCCCCCTATGGTTAATAATTTAAAACATTCAATGATATCACTTCTTTAATTGTGTGAACGTAGAATAGATAAAAACACAATACCATCAAAAATAGAGAATGGTCAAGTAAACGTAATAAAAAAAAAAGAAAGAAAAAGGACAAACTGGAATGATTTTTTTTGTTTGTTTGTTTAAGCATGTCCATGGAACAGAAAATAGGGAAATAAAAAGTATACATTCCTAATCATGCAATATACAAATGTTTTTTTTTATCTAATATGCACAGAATCAGGACAATGTATGACTATGAAGGGGGTGTTGTTTCTTGGTTTGTCTGAGATCAGTCCTTTTCAGGAACAGGAAATACATACATCATTATTTTCTATTGACATTCCTGAAAAGCAGCTGATCACCTCCGTATTCAGACTTTTACTACTGGACTGAATATGATCTAGTGGAATGGCAAACGTGACCTTCAGGCGACAGACATCATTATCATAGTTGTTATCTACAATTGCAGACTGATGTAAAGGGTGGGGGGGCCTTACCAGTAATACATGACCAGAGACGCTACCAAGTCAGTTTATATCTTGCTACTACAAGGTTCAGTTACGCTGGACGGGGGTGGGGGTGGGGGGTGGGGGGTGGGGGTAGTGACTTGAGATGACAAATGAAAACATCAAGTACCTCTGAGTGGAAAACAAAAGACCTTTCATGATCTTCATAACACATTAATGCACAGAAAAAAGTGGCAAGGCAGTTTCTGAAGGGAAAAGGAAACACCAGGTGTACATGTTGGCTGTGTGTCAGCCAGCACAGGTGGAGCTATGTTTTACATGAAAACTGCAAACTGGTGTTGACAGACTGGATGTTTCTTTAGCCACTAATACTGATTCAGAGTGAGCTTTGAGTCACCGACCAGTTAAAGTGTCTGCTTACAGAGAAGACAACTTCAGCAACCTGATATATCAACCAGCTGGTTTTAAAAATGGAGACAGGTTGATAGAGTAACTGTGGTGTCCTTTAGCTAGTCAAGGAAAGCAAGACAGGAGAGTGAAGCAACATGGGCAGCTCTAATTATGTCAATAAGGTGACCAAGAGGGCCTTCTGCAACAGAAGCTTCATACAAATAGTCCTTTCATTTATTACAATAATATAACATCTTCTATACAACACCGAACCACCTGTGAGTAATGAGGTGAATAAAGGTGGCTTTGACCTGACAGAGCGGTCCTGTGGTGAAATAGAAATCTCACATTAAACTGTACACGTCTACTGCTTCCAGAGTGTCATCCATTCATTGTATTTGTCAAGTTCTTCTTTGATTCATGAGAGGAACGATATGCTAAAAGTCTTGGGGGGGTTGAACTGCAGCTCCCCAGAGATAGAGCAGAATTACAGATAAACTCAGATAAGAGGAGGGGCTCTACAAGTGCTGGGGTAGGTCAGACTGCAAGGCTAAGGCACAGAGCAAAACCACTAAACTACTGTACAAATCACCCGCAGCGCCACACAAGAATTCTGTTTAACTAACACCAGCAGATCTGCTCTGAGCCTTGCCAAAAGGCAAGTAGGGCACCGGCCTCGATACAAGTTTAAAACCCATGCCTTATATGTAGCTTTGGTTTCATGTCTGCTCTACTGACACTGCAGTTGCCCAGTGCCTAGTCTTCTCCAGGCCACCGGGTCAGAGTGACCATTTTTTCCCAGCTAGCAACTGTCTGGAAAAACAACTCACAAGGTCTTCTCAGGCCTACACAAGTGAGCAGCACGCTGATGTTTAGTGAGCGGAAAGAAAAGGGGTGAGACAAAGGCGCAGACAGGCTTCAGACAAAAAAAAGACATAACAACAAACAAAAACAAACCAAAGACAAAAAACATTAACTTCAAAACAATAAAAATACAATTCAACCATCAACAGCAAATAGTCCAGTTGTCAACATTACATTACATGACTGTCACAGACTGAGTTGCCAACAGAGAAGAGGATGGAAAGGTACGCAGGAAGGAGCAGAGGCATCCGGAAACAGGAGTTCAGTACAGAGCCAGAGTCAGGGTGGGAAAAACCAGGAAGTAAAAATGAAAGTGCGTTGTGGAGAAGTACACAATGAGTCTGTAAAACAACATTACGTGTTAGGGAGTGATCACAGAGCTCAGAGTGCAGAGAACAATGACGTTTGGGGCACTGCAGTTAGAAGGTGAAGAGGAAAGAAATCTTGCAAAACAGAGGACTAATAAATAGGGCAATACTGGAAATGCCAGCCGCAGTGTTTTGTAACATGATTATGTTGTGTTTCAGTAAAGGGGAGGTGGCGTGGAGGGTTCGGGGGCATCCTGGAGCTGTCAGACACAATCAGCACTGAGAGAAGGTCTGCTTGATCTCATCCAGCACATTCCCAAGCAGTGTTGGCTCGTCACATTTAGCGTCAATGCACACGGTCTGACCAGACTGAGAAAAATAAAGGGAGTAAATTCATTGTTTTATATTTTTTAACTAGTACGAATATTTGAAACAGAAGAAAACAAGGAAATTGACCTACAGTTTTGACCAGCAGACAGACATGGTGACCCTGGATAGACCTGCTGTACATGGAGGCACAGGAGTCGATCCTCTCTACAACTAATCAAACAAGGAAACAGCTCATTAAGCCAAATGTAAGTCCTGTGATTACCACTGAACAGTTTTAGGACAAGTGTGCCATCCCCCCAAAAAAATGAAATGTCCTGCTGCATACATACCAGAGAAGTGGTGGTGGAAGCAGATCCTGGCCAGTAGGTGGTGGAAAGGCATGTTGACTCCCTCCAGTCTGACAGAGCTGCCCTTCAGGTCTCCCGACTCCAGCAGCTTTGCAAACGCATCACTGGAAAAACCACAGATTGAACACAGGTTTACTGAAAGGTTTTCAAGGTTTCCAGAGGGAGCTTCAAAATTATTTTAGAGATCCTTTGACATCATCAAGTTAAACTTTCACTTTACCAAAGCTACATGATAAATATACAGCCATTTATGCTGCCTGAAAAATGAAACTGTTTTAAACTGTTTTAAACTCTCCTACACTAATGGGCACATTGACATTAGTGTGGAAAACTAAGCTTGAGAGCTGAGAAGCATTAAAATGATTGTTTAAGTGACACTTAAATCACAAACCTGTAACAAGGAGTAGTGATTAGGTAGGAGGTGCAGGTAAAGTGCAGTTTGAAGTCCAGCTTTTCATGGGTGGAGGAGTCCTCATTCTGTAGGAATGCAGCAGAGCAGAAAAAAAAATAAATCAAAGTAGTATGGCACCTCAGTGATTCCCTTCTAGTTAGATGTGACTATGAACAGACATGCAGCACAATCAATCAATCGTTGTATGTTCTTCTACTCACCTTAACAATGAAAGTGAGGGTTCCCTTCAGTTTCTGTGACATTACAATGCTCTGCACAGTGAAGACAAATCGCGCTTCATTGGACACTCCTATATATAAACAGAGATGTGTACTGTAAGTCGTCATCATTCCGTGTAGGTATGTAGTCAGCCTTCCTACGTCTAAGGGCTGTTCAATCTGTTTTGGTAAAGCATTATCTATTAAAGGGCTGCGTTCTACACATCATCACTGACCAGGAGGAAGTTGGAAGGGGACAGTGAGGCCATCATGTGGACCTGAGCCTTCTGGCCTCTGCAGCTTGGAGTTCAGAGAGTCCAGGACATTAAACTCCATGGATTTGAGGAAGCTGTCACACTTGTTTTCAAATATAACAGACACCACCACCTGACTGCCATCCTGCAGGTTCCCCTGGATGTCATAGACCTGAGGAAATCATTTAAAAAAAAAAAAAAAAAAAAAGTTATTAAATCTCTGAATTACAAACTCAAATTGTTTAATCTCCACTCCATTTTAATAAAGGAGCAATGATTCATTGGAGAAGGCACACAGAGTACAGAGAAAATCCAATTAATAACCCCAAACACCAAAACACACAAGAGATAGTCACAAGAACAGGATCATTTTCAGAAACTGCAACCATATTGCTGTGCTACAGAAGCTGGAGTACCGTAAACAGCATCCAGGGCAGACAGAAGACACACATCTAGGACAGAAAAAAATATTCTGCCACTAACAAAACCAATACCTGTTCAATATCCTCCATCATCTTTGAAGAGAGAGAGAAAGGGGAGATATCTGTATGTGTAGGTACACATATATTGACAACCTAAACGTTTACATTTTTCAACAAAGGAAAATCAGAATTCACTCTGGAGGGAAAATTAGGGATTTTGGCAATAACGGGGTGAACAAATCCAAACTTCACTTTGTCAGTCAGAAGGTTTCTCCTGTTTAGTAACCAGTCAGCTCTGGTTCTTGTCAGTTCTTGTGCAAATCATTTTATATTTTTTAACATCAATAACTCAGGTAGATAAAGAATGTGCTGTTGATATCTGAGTATCTTTTAACTAATTCAACTATGGGAACAGTCCCTTTGAAAACGATGAATACAGCTTTAGCTATATAAATTAAATCAGGGAAAATCATGTCCACGGGACTAAAACTGATGCCAAAAACTGAACTTTCCAATCCCAGTGGTAAAAATCAGTTATGCAGCAACATCACTTACCATCTTGATGTAGGAGTTCTCAGCCAGCAGGCAGTAATTGGACATAGGCTGAAAGCAGAGAGGAGCTCAGGTCACGTCAGGCATTCTCTGTCACTCAGTATGCTAACCAGGCAACAGGAGCCTGTTCTACCTGGCTGATACATAACAAGTGAAGCAGTGTGTGTGTGTGTTGTTAACGGCTAAGCTAAGACTGAGAATAAATTATACATGTAGCATTCAGTTATTTGTGGCTTTTTTTCCCCTTTACTAAAGATGAAGCAGATTGACATCAGGGTGACAATTTATATTTAAAATTTATAATACACAGCCTGATCAAACCTTACCAACACTTAAACAAAAAATGAAAGTCTACACTCTAAATGTTTTTATTCAAATCTGGCTGTGGTTAGGCTGATAAACACTGACCGGCAGAGGCTCTTCCTCCTCCACAGTGCCATTCTGAACAGACTCCTCTCCACCTCCATCACTATGGTGGTGATGGTGATGATGCTTCTTCTTCTTTTTCTTCTCTTTCTCTTCCTTCTCCTTTTTCTGCTTCTTCTTCTTGTGTTTGGAGGACTTCTGATCATTGAAACCAAAATGACAGACAAATTATTCTTTCTTCCAACACACAATCACAAATATTCTGAAATTGAATCGTTCCAGAGAGGCTAGTAGAGAGGTTCCTCCACCATAACTGGCAGCTCAATGGTACATCATTAACACAAACTTGTGAGATTGAGAGCTGACACTGTGCTGTATCTTGTCAGGGCATTGTGAAATGGAATCTCGAGCAGTGCAGCCAAACGTTCTATTTTGCAATTATCGCATCGTCAATAGTGACTCACAGTCTCCTCCATTTCTGTGTCTTTGGGTTCGTCAGGCTCTGAGTCTGGTGCTGCGCCAGATGGTGCCTCGGGCTCAGGGGCTGCTTCTGCTGCTGCTGCTACTGTTACGGCTTCCTGTTCAGACACACAAACACATTACCATATAAACACACAAGCAAGGCAAAGACAGTGTTGTTTGCCATTTCTGTGTCAATAGTGGTAAGTGAAGTTAGTGAGTTCAAGTCATCCATAATAATCTGCAGCCTACTGAGCCCTTTTCTCCACACGCATGCAAGACTAACCAGATAAAGCACAAATGTTTCATGTTTGTGTGTTGCTGATATGTACTGGTTGGATGAAAAGCCTGTTCTATAATGTCTGAGTGACAGAAACATTGAGTATGCTACTCTGAGAACTGTTTTGTTAGTGTGACAGACAACACAAACACACATGTTAAAGGTGGACATGTGGAGGCATGTTTCTAGGTCAGTTTTTACTCTGGGGCTGACAGCTCGAATAATTACAAAAATTCTCAGAAGTTAAAATGCCTGACAGACCTGTTTTAACTGAAACTGTGCCTCAACAGATAAGACGGCATTGAGTGGGAAGTCTCTGCTCATCTGTGTTAAATGTCAAAAGGTGTTTTGTATGGTTAGTGTGGCACTTTCACTTGCTTACTGCTGTTAGATTAGAAGATAAGCGTGCTCTAGATTGGAAAAGGATTGAAACAACTAACAAATTCTTCGTCTCTCTGTGTTGGATTCTGATACTTGAGGAATCAAACAAGGCAAGCACGACCACACGTGACCATGAGGGAAGCTGTCAGAAGACACATGATTCAAATAGAAGGAAATGACTCCAGGGCCAGATTCCAGCGAACCTGCCGACCTCTGCTCGTTTTTCCACAAGAAAAACAACAACATCCACTTTGACCTCAAGACAGACACAAGCCCCTGGCACTGTGAGACAAATAGACACAAACTGTGCACACACACATGCTAGAATATAGGAAGGGGGAATGAGAGAGAAGAGTGTTGTGTGACCTGTGGAAGAGAGGAAACTGTGCCAAAAAGATTGGCAAGATGAAGAAAAAGCAATAAAGACACAAAGTGTGGCAAACCTAATGTATGTGGTAAGAAAAGTCACAATGTTATGAAATCTTAATGTCTGAAGTGAGAGATGAGGGGAGAACAAAGATAGTGAGGGGGGGCGACTCAACCTGGGTGTTAGAGGGCACTGGAGCATTTGAGAGCCAGAAATCCAGATCCGAAACCTAGAAGAGCAAGGGGGGGAGAGGAGTGCGAGGAGGTGAGAGGGGTGAGGGTCAACAGGTTCTCCATCTTACTACTATTCATGAAAATGGATACAGAGATTACACCATTCTATTTCATGAATAAATCAAGTATTTGGCACAGTCAGCTACGAGGAAACTGATACTTGATCACTATAGCTGATTGAAAGGGATGCTGAGAAGAAGCAATGAAGGTGTTGAGTTAATAAAAATGAACAAACATACCTGTTTGCATGTAACCTTTTAACAGAAATTGGAGACTATATGTAGCAGTATCCGTAACCCTTTTTCATCATGAATTTTAGAGCAGATGATTTAATAAGGTCAAAGAGTCAAATAAGACACAGACTTTGTTGCTAGGCAGACACAACCTTGCTCCAACATGTCTAAAAGGCATACCTCTGCGCTGGTGGAAGTGGGCGGTTCTGCCACCATGCTGGTTTCGTCTGATTGGACCACAGACTCATCTGCTTGACCCCCCAGAAGATCCTCCTCCTTTTCTTCATGTTTGTGTTTTTTCTTCTTCTTCTTCTCCTCTTTGCTCTTCTGGAAAAAAAAACAGGAGAATAATTTCAGCCATGTGTCAGTCGGGTGAAGAATCACAAACACCAAGTCATCATAGTGAGAGAATGCATGCTTGGTTCTGGTTTTTACAGAAAGTGGCAGTTAACAGCACTTTAATAAAGTAAATCTTAATCTTAACCATCACCTTTCTCTCCCTGTCTTTATCCTTCTTCTTCTCCCTCTTTTCTTTGCTGCTCTTCTTTTTGGGCTCCTGAGAGGCAGCATTCTCTGTCTCTCCATCTTCTGCTGGGCTTTTAAGAGCCTCTGCTGCACGATGTGACCTGACAGGCAGCTTTTCACTGTCTGCAAGCGGCCTGGGTAAAGAAAACATTCAGACACATAACTTGGCTTAAATGAGGACATGAGATGACTATGGTCCACTACCTGAGAAAATATTTCCAACCTTCCTGGATACATTTGTTAAAAAGGAGAACAAGGCATGTAGGGTGCTGCAATCCACCATAGCCAAGCACATATTCGGTACTGTGAAGCAGCCAGGGCTCATTCAAAGCACTGAGTTAAGTCATTCCTCCAGAAGAGTTGGAAGCATCGGATGTTCCCAGACAGAAAGTACTCCAACACAAATTCCTCCACACTGAACTGATTGAGCTGTAAAGTTAAACTTCTGAGAGCCTGGCCATCATGAGATGCACTGTAGCCCCCTGCTGGTTACGCTCTGAAAAATCAACACTGTCCTTTCCATTGCTCAAATTAAATGTTTTGATTATTGATTTATATTTGCTTTTTTAGCTGCCTTTGGAGTTAATATACAGTTTCGGTCACCAAGTAAAAATGTATATATATTTATTTACATTTTTAGCTTAATAAGGTTGGAGTTTTGTACAAGCAATGAAACTTTGATGACACTCCCCAAAAATAAACTTCTCAACAGGTAAGTTTTGCAATTTTACACCATATTTTAAGTAACCTGGACTATTAAGTACTATTACTTTGTATTGTTTTGTCTTTCTTTTGACGTGTGTAATGATTACTTGTAATTGTATTCATTACTATGATTAATTTACCATATTTTCTGCATTATCTTTATATGGTGAAAATGTATCTGACAGCTGACAACATATATCCACTTTTAAACAGCTGGTGAGAATCTGATGGCCTGCCTGCCAATTCTGTGGAACTCAGCTCAAGCCGATGTGGAAGCTGAGTGCAAAAGAACTATACTCCAATATCTAACCCCAAAGGTAGGTTTTCTAAAAGCATATTGATGCTGATGATCTTTGCAGAGAAAAACATGTGCCAAAATGCTTTCAACGGGCTATTCCAGGAGGACAGATGGGAGAAGGAGAAAGTCCTGACAACATCAGCAGCAGCCTGTTAGTATTAATTTAACTATTTAAGCAAAGTCTTTTTATGTTTGAAGGCAGATTAATTATAGAATAGCATGTTCAGAAACAGATGCTGATGTTGTCAAGCTTCAAAAAATAAACCGGGTAAGAGAGAAGGGATACCGAAGGGTAGCAAAAACAGAGTAAGTAGAGGCAAGTATTTCAAGCTGTACATGAGTAAGACAAACAGCTATATTAGTCAAAAGGAGCAGGACAACTACTCAGAGAGAGGTTAAGAGAGACAGAGAGGCAGTCCATGGACAGTCAGAACCCAGGTCCTGTGGCTGGCGTGCTACTCACCTGCGCCCAGCCGTTTCCACCAAGCTGCCCAGACAAAGAGGCAGTGATGGGGATGTGTGTGTAGGCAGAGAAAAGAGGAAGCAGAAAGCAGAATGCCATGAGAAGGAGCGCAAGGAGGGAAAGAGGGCAAGTCACACTGACTTCAATGTAGTGGCCAAAAAGTTGAAGATAAATGCAGGAATTAAGGAAATAAGGGTATTGTTACGATAAATACAGACTAGATTTCATGTTCTTCAGAAAAAGTTGTGAGCTTTTTTATGACTTGTTGATTGTTTCAGACAGATAAAGCAAATAATAAAATTCAGCAACCTCAACACTTAAGGTTAAACTGATAGAGATCTGAGAATGTAGAATAAGGAACTATATGATGTAGACTCACTTGTCCAGGTCAATGTCCAGGGCTTTATGAGGGTCATTGGGATCTTTGTCATCATCATCACTGGGTAAGGCATTCTGAGGCACAGAGGAGTGGGAAGACAGAATAAATGTCAGTTTATAGCATGCCAAATAAATCTATGATCACACAGATCACAAGGCTCAAAGAGATATTGGCTTCCAGTCTGATCTTAGAACTAGCAATGATGTGGTATTTAAAACTGGCAAGGACACATGTTGACAGGCACAATCGACCATTTAAAAAAAATGGATAGACAAAGTTCTCTTACCTCTGGCATTTCCTCTGTTACAATGTCAACCTGGTGCGCAGGTGCGATGTCCTCCTCGCTCTCTGGGCCTGAATCATGTTTCTTCCCTCGTCCACTGTGCTTTTCTTTCCTCTTCTTCTTCTCCTTTTTCTTCTTGTCCGCTCTCGCCTTCTGCCGACGTTCCTCTTCCAGCTTCACATATTGGTCAGACATAGGCAAACCTGTGGGGCAGAGTCACAGAGCAAGGCATGTTTAAAAAGGTAGACACTACTACTTTAAGTTTTCCTTAAGTAGACAAATATAAAAAGAAACAGTAAGGACAGAATGAGAATTAGTGTTTTGAGGTAGTGTGAGAAAGTGTGTCCCACCTGGGACTTTGAGAGGCACGCTGAGGTCAATCTGTACGACTGGGATGTGCTCCACTCCAGGAGCTTCCTGGTACACCTAACAAAAAAAAAACAGATCATCATCAAGTACCCTTAAACATACACTGATCCGGAGTACATTTGTTCAATACTCTGTACAGTGATAAAAACTACTATAAATAGAAGACTACGTAGCACTGGTGAATATACACTGGTATCTAAAATAAAAAATGTTTTTTTTAAAAAGGCAGCAGTGGCTCAGTGGTATAGCAGGGTTGTGGTGGTTCGATCCCAACTCCTCCCTAGTCATTGTTGTGTGTACTTGGGCAAGACACTACCCACAGTGCCTCCAGTGCACTCACTGGTGTGGCGCTCCTTGCTGGTCATTGTACGACACTGCTTGGCAGCAGCCTTAAAAACAATTTCCCTCTGGGATTATTAAAGTATCTAAAATAAAATAAAATAAAAAATATACCTTCTGAGAGGATGGAGAGGCCTTGATGTAGAATGGGTTGTTGGCTTGCTCCTGCTTTCTGGCTTCTCTCCTCTAGGAGTCGGGTGAAAAAAACAGCAACATGAATTAATGAAGAAGAGCCAATCTCAGGTATAGCATGAGAAAGGATTTACATGGAATGTCAGGTTTACACACAGTAGAACATAGAGAAGACCAAAACTGTTTACTGAAAGTGCATGATTTGCCTACATAAACAGCCATCTCTGTTTTTGCATCGTATGCTTACATTCCCTACTAAAATATACTATAAAATGGTTGGTTAGAAAACAGCCAAACTATTTGCATATGCTACAGTTCATCATTGCTACGTTGATCCATTAACGCACCCTTGCCAGCTCTTTCTCGTCCACCTCTGTGTGACGGGGCCGAGAGTGTTTGGGTTCCTCCTTAGCAAAAATAGCCTTGGGCTGCTCATCCTCAGACTCGCTTTCAGATGGAGGCTCATTGATCCATGCATCCAGATCCAGGCTAACAAGGCAGGCAAACAAGATTTCACTTCATGGTCAAAACATAGTAGTATTAATATATAGATGATACAGTTACTCTCCCTGGTACACCATTAATTAATAATAATAAATACCATTATTAATAAAATAAACACTTTGGATCTCACAATAAGATAAGAGATAGTCAAAATAATACTTATATTGTTTTTATGGGTGCATTTGTCATGTAGTGACCAAACTCACCCTTCAGGAACAGGCACTTTTTTCTGTGCCTTGGGGGCTACAGGGTTGAGTTCACCAGCAAACAGTGCAGTGACTTCTTCTGCCACCTCTACGTCCTTCTGCTGCAGTTTCTGGATGTATTTGACCAGCTGCAGGATGCAGGATGCCTGAGGCCAGAGGGTGAGGCAGTGTAAATCATAGTTATTTATCTGATGAGCACTGGGGAAAAATATTCATTTTCTCCTCCATCATCTTACCCTCTCCTGAACTTCAAGGTTGGCACTCTGGACAAACAGTGGTAGCCTGTCAATCATCAGCTGACTGGTTTCCTGTGCAGCTGTGCTGTCTGTGTTCCCCTCCTGGCTCTTCAGCACAGTGGCAAACAGCTTGGCTGCATTCTGCACATACACTGCCTGGATGTGGCCTGGTAGGGTGGCCACCTTGGGTCGCAGCATAGCCTCCAATGTCTGCATCGGATTCTCCAGGTGTCTAAAAGGAGGAGAAAGGGTGATTTTTGTTACTCCTGGCTTCTTAACCTCTCACTCTGAGGAAAGTCACAGATGTATATTATGCAGATTCTGATCTATGGGTATACATGGAGCACCTGGAATGAAAGCAATTTCCCCCTGGGATCAAAAAAAGTATTTCTGATTCTGATAATTGGGTTGTAGTGCTGATATAAAACTGAACCAGCCCCTATACCCTATTCCCAGAAGACACATCCCATAGGTGGAAAGCTTACTCTGAGAACTCGCCACAGATCCAGGCTGCAGCATACAACACTTCACAGATGCCATTTCGCTGCATGTTGCCTGTCAACAGGTGGGCATTGTCCAGCAGAGTAGCCATCTGGGCAACAGCAAAGACCCGGATGGCTTTGACCCGAATAGCCACATCCAGCATCTGAGAGGCAATAAGGTGGCCGTGCCGCGTGCCCTCTAACCGGGTCAGCTCCACCAGGATGCTGATGTACCTATTTGACAGATATGAAGAATAAGGAGGGAGATGTTGAATCAAAGTAAAATATAATCAATAAATTACAATAACTCAATACTGAAACACTAAATAGGGCTGCATGAAGTTTAACTGACCATTCAAAGTTAGTGATGTACTGGTAGTTGCTCTGGCTGCAGATGTCGATGATCTTGGTAAGCAGTTCATCTCTGTAGGTGGTTCCTTCTGCTTTATCTACATGTAGCATCAGCTTCTTCACAATCTCCATTAAGTTCTTCTTGGAAACCTGGAGAAAGCAATGTGATGTAGCATGAATCTAAATTAAAAAACATATGTCCCAAAGCAAAAGAAGCTTGAGACGGCAATGACTAGCAATTATATGCTGTAAGCTGACAGTGAACTTATGATCTGTTTCTTTTTTCATTACTTAAACAAGAACCAAATATTTTGTATACCATGCCATAGAGCAGGTCCAGAGCCCTCAAACGGATGGATTCATCTTTGTCATCCAGACACTGGAGGATGAGGTCCTTATGAGACTGCACTGACTTGGGGTGGGTCTTCAGGATCTTTGACATGGCCAGCAGGCCAAGGTACTTCACTACACAAATAAACACAGCCTTAGTGTTGTAAAACAGCCATTGATGCACTTCTCTGTGCACCTTACATTTTACATCCATAAACCTAGCCTTCCTTAATTGTCACAGCAGTTACAATATTTACTTGGAGTAAAAGTGGATTCTGTGCATGTAATATTAATGTGTAAATAACTAGTAATAAACAATTGTTCATCCTTACTGGACTTATCTACTCATATAAAAATATGGATTAGTATCAAAAAAGGAAATAAACATATAACACATAGATTGATGGAAAGGACACACAAACACACACACGCAACAACACACAAAGGGGCACAGTTTGTTTTGCTTTATCCTTTTGTTGCATCCCTGGCAGCTCATCCTACACACACACCAAAAAATTCAAAAATCTGCTGAGTAATGCTGTTCTGTCGATCATCTAAACTGGCAGAGACTAATGCCTCTGAGATTTCTGGATCAATATTGCGTGTGGGTAGTGACCTTGTGGTGAGGTGAGGCTGATCACTGCAGTACAGAAATGATCAGGGGTGTGGCCAAAAATGACAATGGTGCCCGCAGAAATACCACAAAAGTTATAAACATCTGCATCTTAACAAACATTTCTGCATAATAATCAGAATCAGAAATACTTTATTAATCCCAGGGGGAAATTACTTAAGAAGTCCAGAGTTGACCTGGACAGGCATGTAAGGAGTAAATATATTAAGCACCCCTCGAATTTTGCTTGCATAAAATATGTTTTAATGGTGAAGGGTTGGCCTCTTTTCTTTTTAGTTGGGGCTTTTAAACAGGCTCTGACTTATCTCTAACCAGGAAATATCTGCATGTTTTACCTGATTAACTTATTGATGTTTTAGAAAGTATAATACCTAAAGTACAGTAGCCAACAAGAGGTGCAGATAAAGGATAACCAAAACCCTGTAACCAAGTTACAGTCTACTCTAATGGAACTGGAGGTCTACTGTCCACACATACATGTATCTATGTAAGGAGGTCCAGATAACTCGAATAGCTGCTCCAACTGGGATGTCGATACAGATTTAATAATAGCATAACTTTCTGTTGTTTCAGCATGGAGCAACAAAGCCATCACATGTTATTTTTCTGTGGGAAAGGCATGGATGTGACTCAAGGACCACGATATTCCAAGCAGGCCACCTGACTGGGAGTAAAAGGGTCATAAATTTCGAGTTATCCAGAGACAGGGACTCTACGTTATTGTCATCTAAACGGGTGGACTGTTCCATAGTCAGAAACACGCAGACAATGAGAAAATGACACACTGCAGGCATTGACAGAGGGCTCACAGTTCTGGTCCGAGTCTTCTATCAGGATTCGCAGTTTCTGCACACAGAGCTGTAAGAGAGAGAAATGGAGAAATAGAAGGAAGAGAGAGAGAGAGGGAGAAAGAAACAGGGGAAGAAGGGCAGAGATGTTAACACCACTGTCAACCTTTCCACACCAGTTTCATTCTTGTCATTCTAGTGCACTTCAAATGTCAAAAATTAGGAAAACAAAAGTAGACATGTTAGATGGTGTAAAATAGTCTTTTCATGCATTACTGACTGTTCATGCGTTTCTACTAAAGATATTTTGGATCGAACTGATCTGCAAAAACATGCATTGTGATTCAATTGGAGTGGAAAGGGTTAAAATCAACATTTCAACACATGAAAGTGCAGAAGGAAGACAGCAACTCAAGAGGCTTACCTGGATACTAGCACTGTGGTTAGGCATCCCAGAGGACAAGGAAATCAGCACTGCAATGCAGGACAAGAAAGCAATTAGATCTGAATGTGAAGTAAATACATGCACATTTAAATTTCACATTTCAAAAAGGAAATATTTTGATTTGTCAAATTTGTCAATGCAGCAAAAAAGGGATCTTATTACATCACCTTTAAAGTTAAAGTTTAATTCACTATTTTTGAGTGGACAGAAAACTGTCCAATAAAAACAAAAGAACTTCTAAATTAAAAGTCCCAAATTCAAAATCCCAACACGCTAAGCTGAGGGAAACCACAGCAGCAACCCTAGAATACTGGTACTGACCTGCAATTACAGTGTTGACACATTCATACAGCAGAGACATGGCAGAGGTACTGTGAAAAGAGGACAGGGCAAGAGAGCAGAGAGAGCACAGATTATTATTGATGTATACGTCAGAATGGACAGTTTGCAACAGTTTGGAAAAGATCATTTTTGATAAAGTCATCTCACCTGTGGATCAGGTTTGTTAGAGGTTCAATCAGCTTCTTCCCTAGCCGTGGTTCAAGTGGTGTAAGTGCACCAAACTGTGGAAAAAAAGCAGCACACCAAAGTACTAAATTAGTAACCAGTTATAATGTATACATTACTGTATCTATTTTTTACAAGGGGAGATCTTTTCAAACAAGACTCAGTTGACATTAGAAATGTTTTCTGGCCATGTGAAGACCTGTGTGAGGAACTATCATCAATTCCTTTTTCACAATAAATTAATTTGGCTCAGTGAACCAGGACAAACAATATAAACAAAATAGTTAAGAACCCTAATAAGTACCCTGTTTCTTTCAGACTTACCAGCTTGATGATCTTTATGAGAACCCAGTTGTTTGTAGAGGAGGTCATGAGTTTGAAAAAAAGCGGGGCCAGAGAAAGGTAGTTCTTAGGATTTCTCCGGGCCAGCTCGCAGATAACATTTACTGCTGCTGATTGGACGCCTAAAGATAAAATGTATAAACTTAAAATTAGAAAAGGTGCATGTTATTGTGATCACATGAATTAGGCATGTTTAAAAACAATTACAAAGCGGTATAAAAGATTTCCTTACAATGCCATGTTTGCATTTTTCTTTGCCATGTCTCTAACCAATGCCACAACCATTTCTGAACAATGGAGTAGGTTCACTGTATGTTCTGATACCTGGGTCTGGATCCTCCAGTTTCTCCTTGAGTCTGGGGAAGGCAGGGCGCAGGGACTCTGGGTACTTCAGAAAGACCTTATACATGATCAACACAGCTTTCTTTCTGATGTACGGTTTAGTGTGGGACATCTGAGGTGGAAAAACAGCAAGCAAATAGATGTGTTACAAAAGGACTGCAAGGTTCTAAGGTACCAAAAAGTGGAGACATTAAGGAAAAAACACGGAACATCTGTGACTCACCAGTGTCATAATGTCATTGGCCAGGTCCCGAGCCAAGTCAGGGGTCACAAAGCAAGACAGGCCAGTGAGGGCAACACCTGTGTCATACTGGTTAGGACTGCTGAGATCCTAGGGTAAAATAATAATATGAAAAAAAATTAATAGGATGAGAAAGAAAAAGGTGAAGAGATATACACAAAGTACACAGAACAAGCACAATACTGACCTTTCGAATCTGATTGGTTGTCAGCATGATGACGTCTGTGCTCTCATGAAAACACTGAGAAGCTGCCAGGTAGCCAATCCTCTGTAGGAGGAGAAGCAAAGCAGGAAAAACATTCATTGGCCTGCTGCAGTTTGCATATACACGGTTATCTGCTGCCTTATTCCTGGAACTATTTTTTAGTAAATCTCTACAGGTTTTTAAAGACGTAGCTCAAGTCTGAACCTAGACTTTCCTTTAGCATCTGTATGTGGAATTAGCTAAGAACATCTTTAAAAAAAAAAAAAGCTTTTGGATATCAGTGTTGTGAGACTGCCTTACTTTGTATGTGAACTTGGAGGAACTCATAACTTCAACGATGTTGAAAGCAGCCCAGCTGACATCATAGCCAAGCATCTGCAGCTGTAATAGAGAGAACACAGGGTTAGACGGTGAATAAAAGGGGAGAGGCGCCAAGGCGAGACACTAACTGGTTTGAGATGAAAGCTCTTAAAGCCTGCCCAAATACTAGAGTATAAATAGAAGAAGTGATGTCAATTAAAAAAACTGTTGCTGAGTATTGATCTTCAGCTATAAAAAACACAATATGCTCATGCACTGTAAACATTTATTATTTGGCTTGCAGGTTAGATCTATTTAAGTGTGATGCTGACAAACAGAAACAATATGCTCAGATTTAGCTTGATTCCGTGTGACTAGAAAAGATAATATACAAATACTGAAGGCTTTGTCGGGTTCCATTTAACAGCTATCAATGCCAGACAGAATTTTCCACTGTGTGCATGTCACAGTCCTACAATAGCAGCTTGTAACACATAAAGCTGCTGATTTCAAGCTACAGATATTATGTAAACAATAAACACTGAATATTGAATTGATCACTCTGCTGGCGCAATGACAGCAATAGCTTTTTCTTATGGGTATGCATATGAGTGTCTTTGTACAAAGCAGATTTGATGGACAAAAAACGTTGGTGAATCAATGGAAGGTGAAAGATCTTACGTAGGTGAGCTTGCACACAGCATTGGCTTTGACAGCGATGTTGTCCTGTTTGAGCTCCTGTTTGATCTCGTCAATGCATGTGGAGATGTACTTGGCCTGTGGGCAAGACAAAGGAGAGGACAAACAACAGACACCAGATCAGATTAGGTAGAGTGATATCCGGAGTTGTTAGACTGCTACCAAGAACCAGGAACAAACTGAAAAATCCTGGTCTGCCTGCTGCTGCTTTTCAACACACTAGAGACTGATGTTTTTCCAAATCTTTGCTTAAAACTTAAAATCTCCATGCTGGTAGTCATTACTGACACATTTTCCCTTCAAAGAAGAGTTCTGTGCACCCTCTAACAAGGATTTAATGACCAAATTAATAAGGATACAGAATTGAAATAGCAATTCAGCTCCCCTCTGAATATGTTTAATAATAATTTATTAAACAACTTGAACAAGCTAAAAATAATTTTTAGTCTGTTGCCACCGATTTCATCCCCACCCACAAGCCTTCTAGCTTTTAATTCTCAAATAGCAGGAAAATACAAAGATTATTGTTATTGTGCTATTGGTGGATGTTGACTGATCATGTTTAATGTTGAGTCATCAACAAAGGGATCAGGAAAAAAGAGGAACAAATTTAAATACATTATGCTCATTCAAATATGTCTGGTCTGAGAAGAAACCAGAGCCTAAAATATAAAACATATTTTAACTATAGTTGAACAGTCAATTTGCTAAAACAGCCATTGTTTTGTGCAAAGGTCAGGCTCCTTTTCAAAGAAATTCAACAGATAAGTGCCTGAGTAAATTAGTGGGGAAAAAAGCAGTGCCGTTATAATACACCAGATTTCCTCAAATACTGAGATCACAACATGCATTTCGTTTAACTTTGAGGAAAAAGCTAAGATCAGTCAGCGATTGTTGAGACGAGCAACCTTGCACAACCCAACACACACACACACAGCTCTGTGGAGAGTGTGGTGGTCATGTGTGTGCAGTCATGAGACAGCACACTGACAGAAGGCAGTTGGTTGGAGGAGGGGGGAGGGGGAGGCGCTGTTGTGGCTGCTCCAGGAGTAACTTTAGTTAGTAAGGCCAATGCCAATATGGACAACCTTTCTGCTAGTAATACTACGGACACACTGCTTTGTCAGCAAACTGTTAGCTGATGCTAACTAGCGCTACAATTTTTCTTTTCATTGAAGACAATTTCATTGAAATTTCGAGTGGCAATCCTTGAATTGAAAACATTTAGGACATCTTTCTTCAATATTCCTGCTGTTTCAAAGGCACAGAAGGGAGAGTGAATGAATGAATGAAGTGTGCAAAGACTCAACACACATGTGAAAGACAAACAGAGTGTGTGAGAAATTCTGGGAAGGCCAGGACAAACATTGACACACACACTCAATAGTACACACTGAGTATTAATATTTCAGCAAACTGTCCGCTGTTGACAGGGCAACCACCACCTTATCTAGACTGCCCGGGTTGGGTTACAAATGACAAGCGGCTGAGAACATACTCTAAAATCAAGAGATCAAGAGTTAACAGCCTTATTTTTTCCATTTATATATATACACAAACACAGATGACTGAGTTATACGGTCATTACAGGTGACAGGTGACATTCATTTAATGCGTATACATTTGATGAGATCTGCTGGTTTGCCCAACTAATTTTAAGAGCACTACTGAATTTTCCTATAGGGATGAATAAAGTGGCTATTCTACCTCACTAGCATTCAAGCCAGACATGCCACATTTATATTTCACACCTGACCTACAGGTTCTGTTGGCAGGTGTACACAGTACAGCAGCTCTATTGCACTATGTGCTCAACGGCCTCAGACACAACCTGATGCAGAGCTTGTAAGAGCAGTAGGTTGATGGGAGAAATGGAAATGTTGCGGGCCCCAAACAGTGCCCTCTAATGGTCCATCCCACCTCCACTCCCACTCAGGTCTGATGCTGTGATGAGCTTGTCATCACCCACAGAGATGTGACAGGGGGCTGACATCATCTATCAATAATGAGGGGTTCAACACAAGTTGCTGGCTGATTTTGCTCACCTCCATAGATGTATAAGTAGGGTCGATCTAAACCAGAACAGTCCTAAGCATATGTATATGTGACCTACATAATAAAGCCCGTTTCACAATTTGCCCATGTTACCAGAGCATCACAACAAACACTGCGGTCAAATGACCTCAACTCAAATAAGTGATTCTGGGTTCTCTTCTCTAATTAAACTAGTCACTAAACGCCATTAACTGTAACTCTGTGATGATGTTAACATTAATGTATTCTCTAGTTTAATCTCAGTTATGCTGAAGAGAAATCTCCAGGTAAACTGTGATAATCTAGCTGTCTGCTACCCTAACTGGGTGTTAGCAGGGTTAGCTAGCTGTCATTTGCAACCCTTCAATGAGCTATAAAGCTTAAAAGCTGGCGGGTTATGTTTCCACCACATTAATAACCGCTTGTTTCCTTATTGCTGTATGAAGTGAGTGTTAACTTAACAACAGTTCAGGTGCATTAGCCACTGTACATAACTATTTAGATAACTGCTGCTAGCTAGCGGGAGAAATGACTGAACTGATGCTAACGTTAGCTGGCCATAGCAAACATACCTAACGTTAACTTACCTAGCGTTAGCTATTAACGTTTGCTAGCTACTCAGCGATAACGGTAATGGCATTATTTGCAGGCTTAAAAACATTAATGAATGAAAAGCTAAAAATGTCCCAGGTGACATCGTTTGCTTGTTGGTCGTTTTACCTCATCCTCCTTGTGATTCCTAATGCCACGTACTAAATCCTGAAGATTTTTATCGAACATCCGATCGATGCTCCCTTTGACAATCTTCAAAGCCATGACTGTCTGTGACTTGTACCGCTTCTGTCCCGCGGGGCCAAGAGCCTTGTTGAGGTCTAGTGGGTTCCGACCGACCCGCTAGACTGTCTCTCATCCACCCGGGTACCGTGTGTGCAGGATCCGAAGCTGTTAACCGAGCCCGGGCAGATGAAGCTGAGGCCAGACGGTGCGTCCTGTGCTGTGCAGAGACGCTGGCAATGGATAAGTGTAGGAAATGGCTGACAAAATGGCGTCTGAAGTCAGCTGACTGGAGTATTATGCGAGATTCTCATATGGGAATTAAAGGTCTAGTCCCCTCATTTAGAGGACCAATCTGCTGATAGACAGTAAAAAGTACTTTATAACACTAAAAGAATATGCAATTAGAAAATGTAATTAGAAACGTCAAACTTGAATTTTTACTCTTCATAAAATTTACATTTAATACGTCCAAATTTTAAATTCTTATAGTAAATGGAGTATGTTAGAGACATGGGCAATGTATGCCACATGGACGTTTCATCAGGAAAAGACATAGCAACCAAACCATGCTGAGATTTTTATTCAAGTCTCAACTAAGTGATAGAAATACTTTACCAATTTACATAGCACTAAAAACACCTGTTGTATGCACACGACAGGAAAAATGCCTAAATATGCCGCAGCTATATGAGATATTTTAGGGTCATGTGTGTGTGGTTATTCCATTTATTATGCAAATTACTGAAAGTAGACACTAGTGGAGAGGAGAATGCAATGTGTTTTAAACGCCACAGCAAGTATTACTTTAGACAAAAATGTACCTATCTGAAAACAAGGCTATAAAAAAGTAGGTGGACCTCAGTTGGAAAACATTTTCAGTGACTATACAGTTCAGACTGGATTAACTGGATCAAGACCAGATAATTAATTAAAAAAAAAAATACTTAACATAAAAGACTCACAAATAAAACTTGACCACTCTCACAATGCCATACACACAGACAAAGAGGCCTTTGTGATGATTTACAGGCTTTATAAAAAGAAACAGATGCAAGGGCTGCACAAAATCTGCAAAGCAAGAAATAAACTGCATGCCTCCATTTCTTCCCTACCTCCCTGTAAAGTTTCACCTTATACTATCCCAGCCTAAATTCTGGTTATAGGTGCTAAAAATGTCATCATTCAATATACATGTGTAAGAAAGGCCAAAGTAAGAGTTCATGTGGTAGAAAGAACAAAGTAGCCAGGAGCAGGGGGATGTCTGAGAGGTGATCCAGGACGGGCTGAGTGTTGTATAAAAGGAAAAGTACATTTTAGAAATAAAAGAGGTTTCAGCAGCGCCACAAACTATCACGCTAATAAGCTCTTGTTTTTTTGTTGTTGTTGTTGTGATAAATAATGGACCAAAGGGGCATTCTGCTTTGATATCATCGCCATACAAAATTTTTCAAAACATCAACAGTGACGTGACAAACAGTAGGGAGGGGTTGTTGGGTGTGTGTGTGTTGTTATGTTGTTGTTGGGCCAGGAGCACTGAATGACGTCAAGCAGAGGCCGCCATCTTTAAGCACTTGGTCCGCTGCAGTGGTTGTTAAGGGTCTTTTCAGCTCTCGACAGTGGGTGTTTCTGTCTCTGCAGAGAGGGAGTTGTCTGCTTCTTCATATGTGTGTGTCTGTTGTTCAGCTGGGCTGTCTGGCGTCCGTCTGAAGAGAAGATAAACATTTAGTGACAGTGACCGCTGTGTTAAATCTACCAATGAATTAAAACAGGATGCTCACAGCTTTATATTGAATCATGATGTGTATACGCATGTTTTATAACTCTGTAAGACACTGTACATTTCTTCATGTTCACCTGTTTGGACTTGATGCAGCATCGTCATTGTTCTCCTCCTGTACAGGCGATTTTGGTTTTTCCTCATCCTCCATATCATTTCTCTTTTGCTCCGATTCCCCATTTACTGGAGTTGAATCTACAAAAAGGCAGATTTAGACGCAGGAAAACCTCAACAAACTAAATGTAGGCAATGTAAGAACTGCAGCAATATACCTGTGTTTTCCATCTCCTTCTCACCATCCTCTTCCTCCTTGTCTGTTTTCGGTTTAGCTGGCACTTCTGCCTTGCCCACAAAGCGAAGTTTCAACTTGTTGTACACATCACTAGCTTTTTCCATGACTGCAGTGCTGGCTTTATACCGCCGAATCTGTAAGTCACAACAAAATCAGCAAAAACAGGGACAAGTAGCATGGATATCACATGTGATTAAATAGGAAGTAGACTCTTGAAGAATAGCACATTCTTATATGTTATGAGTTATGTAGCGGCATAAAGCAGATAGTCCAGCAAAAGAGAAGACGCAATAAACAAGAAAATGCACCTTTTTAAGTGTGGCAATAACTTCAGCGTTCTTCTGTAGGATGTGGCTGGTGACAGGTACAGCCTCCAACTCCTCCAATGCTTGTAAACATCGTTCTATGTCCTAAAAATCACACACACACAAAAAAATCATGCTGGTAGAACACACACTAAAAGAGAAAACTATATTTAAGGCTCAGACGTCACTTACTGGGTTGTCTACTTTGAGTGCAAACTTTATATCTGTATGGAGTTTCTGTAGTTTTTCTTCTGGTGATGGCTCTGCAGACAGACATATATAGTGCTGAGCTGCAACTTCCTGTCTCTTAATAACAAACCACATTTGGTGAACCTTCACTGTGCACATGGAAGTGAAAATTGCCACTGACCCTTTTTCTTTTCCACTTTCTTCTCCAGCAGCCTCTCTGGTTTGCGTTTGGGTTTTTCAGGCTTAGACCTAGGAGAGAGGAAACTTTGTGATCTGGGTACGTTAATGTTTAATGAAGTTCTGCTAATTAGCTCTGCATACTAGAGTCTGGTCCCCATTGTACTCTCACCTCGCTCTAGACCTGTCCTCTGACCGTCTGGCTTTCTTCTCTTTTAGCTCTTTCTCCTTCCTTTCTTTTCTCTCCTTCTCCTTCTTTATTCTGGCCTTCTTCTGGTTGTCTAGCTTCTTTGATGACTTCTTCACCTGTTGATGAAAAATGAAAGTTGCATGTGTCAACTGCACAAAGTCACCTGCAAGTCAAGTAATTTTTACTTTAGCTTTTTTCCTCTCTGACTGAAAGTCCTACCTCAGCTGGCGGTGGTGAATCAGAGTCTGAGGGTGCAGGGATAGGAGGTGGAGGGGGCTTCTTGGACTTCTTCAGAGGGTGATCGTCTATGCCTTCATCTGAGCTACTGCTGCTGTCACTGTCACTTTCTTTTTTACCTTTGTCTTTGTTTTTTTTCTTCTTATCCTCTTCCTCCTTCTCTCTCTCACGTAACCGGCGAAGCTCCTCTGCCTCCTCCTTTTTCCGGCGCTCCTCTAGCTCTCGTCTCCGTTCTTCATCACGTTTCTTCCACTCACTGATTCGGTCAGGTTCACTGTCACTTTGGGGGAAAAGGGACAACTTACATGGGATATATTAAAATTGAAATGTATCTGTGGTGCATGAATGGGTAAAAACCTGTCGCTGTCGGAAGATGATGAAGGAGCTCGTTTTGTTGGCGCTGGTTTGGGTTTCCGTGCACGGGCCTTTGGCGCAGGCTTCTCTGTGAATCAGAGCATGCGCACATGAATAAAAAATCATAACCAACCTGCATCATTACCATTCTGGATGAAGCTATATTTAGTAATAAACATAACATAACAACAAACTTATACCTTTCTTGCGAGCCTGTGGACCTTTCCGGGGAGGTGCATCTGAATCTGACTCTGACTTTGACCCAGACTGGGATTCTGAGCCCGACAGAGCTGGTCGAGGCTTCTCATCCTCAGAATCGCTGTCTACTATTTTCTTCTCTGAACCTGATCCGGAGTCTGAATCTGAGTCAGACGAAGCCTTCTGGTAGTTGGAAATGTAGAGAGAGCACACTTAGCTTTGTGACCAAAAACACCTTAAATAATACGTTTGTTTGAATGGACTAATGGTTCACCTTTTTCTTCCCTCTGCCTCCTGCTTTCTTTCCACTACGTGCACCAGATTTTTTCTCTGGAGTAAAATCCTGTAAAAAAAAAAACATGTCACATGTGTAAACTGCTGTTTAGATTCAGACTGTCCAGCAGCCCCATTGTGATATGCACGTGCATGGCATTACTTGGTCACTGTTTTTGCCAGAGTCAGACTCTGAAGGTGTAGGCTCTGATCCAGAGGGGGATCCACTTTCCTCCTCATCTTGGTCACTGGATGAGCCCCGAGCCTTTTTTGGAGGAGGAGGTCGCTGAAAAGAGCATAAATGTAGAAAAACTCAACTAATGAAGTTCATTTTTAGGCCATTCCTGATAACTCCAGACACACACACCCTATAGTCATTGTTTCTATTTTCTATGAATCTCTCTGAACAGGTTGCAGCACCAATTTATTTCCATTGAAACTGAATGTCATAATTACTGTACCTTTGGAGCCTGTGGCTTTCGCTTCACTCCTCCTCCTCCTCCTCCTCCCCTTCCTCTGTCTTCACTCCCAGAATCTGAGTCAACCTCACTTCCTGAGTCGGCTTTTCGAGGAGCAGCAGCTTCCTCGTCATCATCATCCTCATCACTTCCTCCGCCGGCGTTGTTAGCCTCACTGTCAGATGAGCTAGCTGGCTGCAGATCAACCATAATGAGAAAATTAGGAGGTAATCTTATCATACATAAACAGCAGCCTATAAGGCTACAAATCTAAGCGGGGTAATCAGCCTTTCTAATGAATGCTTAAAGACAGTTAAAAACTTAAAGTTAAAAAACTCATTCTGTTTTATATTCTATATCCAGAATGGGACATTAGGAGCAAAAAATGTTTATACAGAAAAGAAAAGTGACCTTTGCTTCAGTGAAAGAACTCTACAGTAATGATGAATGGCTCCCACAAATATGGATTTTAAACAGTAAATTAGAACAGTAAATGTCCAGCAGGTGAAGTACAGTAAAACAGTAAAAAGACTTACTATAGGTGGAGCGCTGTAGGAGGCATGCGGGTTGTTCTGGATCTCCCATAAACCTTCATTGAATCCTTTTCGTTTGTTGGGTTTTCCATACCGTTCTCTGTACTTCTCATAGGCAAAAAGGTCCTTTGGTGCTAGGAATGCTCTGTGAAGCAGAGAATAAAGAAAACATCAAAACAAACTAATGAGGTTTTCATTAAATAACACAATGCTTGAGGAGGGTTTGAGTTACTGAGTTAAAACTAGAAGCACACTGTGCCACCTAGTGATGGATCAATATAATGCAGGTGTCATCTTTTCAAACAGATGATGTCTGACACCAGCTCAACTGTGTCAATATATCTAGAGAAAACACACTCTTTTCTTCTTGTTACTCTTTTCTGAAGTAATCCAGTGAGGAGGATGGTAAGCAAAGGACAACAGTACTGACTACACATTACTGCTTGAATAAAGAAGATATCAGGCTAATAATCATAAAGGCTTCAAGTCAAGTCAATTCACTGACACATAATAAACCTGAATTTCAGCCATTGTTGTGATCTGATTTCCGTTTTCACACATAAACACAGTGATCAATAACCATTCTGCAAATACAATTACATGTAATCTGTGAAATGTGTCTTGATGCACTCACGTTTCATGTGTCCCAAAGAAGAAAATTGGGATTTTATTAGGAGGAGGTTTGACTGCTCCATCAGCCACATCTTCAATCTGTGAACAAACAGGACATTCAACAAATGCATCACATTTTCTGTGGACAGGAGACTCGTGATTGTTTATGATTGAACTGATGTGTGGAAAACAAATCATCAGTCGTTTACCAGATTTAAAGTAAACGCTAGGTGCACAATAAACACGTTTTAACGCAGAGAGAAAAATATGTATCTTAAACGTCATTTCCAAAATAACGCTAGCTTCGCTACTGCACGTCTCCATGTAGATAGGCCAGCAGCATCTCATGCAAAGTACACCGCTCGTACAGTGCCTGCAGGCCTGCTGTCACGCAGCCCGTCAGCCCAGCTAATCTGAAGTTATGTATCTGTTTGTTGGTATCAATTAGACAGTGGCGAAGATACACAGAGAACCTTCTCCAGCGTCCCATGCAGAGCAGCCAGCCCCCTCCCCCTCCTCCTCCGCCCCTCCGGCTGCTGCTGTTAACGTTACTTGCTTACCCTGGCTGGCCAGTGGGGGTATCCCTTCATTTTAGCGAAGACCAGGTCTCCGGGCTGAAAGTTGTGCGGCATTGTCCCGCTCCTCTGTGCAGCCTTACTTTAAAAAGTGTATAGATACGCAGTCTTGCTGTGTCTCTCTTGGTTTGATGTTTTCAGGTCGACACGAAACCTGGAAACGATGGAGTTAGCTAGCAAGCTAACAGTATACTAGCGTTACCGCGAGAATAGACAGCCGCGTGAAGGTAGACGTGACGCTCCATGTACTTCCGGTTACTTCTTGCTTTCAGGCTTCAAAATAAAATACACACGTCGTCTGTCAAAGGCTTTGACATTAATTAATTAATTATAATTAATTATAATATATAATTAATAAATAAATAATATTAATAAATAAAATATAATTAATTAATTAATTAAATCCAGCTATCCAGCTGGATTTAATTGGGCTCACAAATTTGTTAAAATCAAATTAAGATTTAGGTGTAACGAGTTGAATATTCCATGACGGTTTGCAGACTGCAGGACCTCCAGAAAAAGATAAAGCACACACAGAGCCGGACTAATTAGCAAACAAATAAATAAAATAAATTGTATCAGTTGCTGTTAAGGCAATAAAACACACATAAAAATCAAATCTAGTAGTCCACAAGTAGTTGAAAATAATGCAGTTGTTTACAAAAAGATTAGTTCAAATGTGTTATCTGCACATACACAGAAAACAACTGAACTGAATACATTTGGAGTGCAGAAGTTATGCAAACATTGTGCACAAAGCTGAGTAGAACAAAAAATGTATATACAGATTTAAATAATTTAACTGTGTGTAGACTGGGTTCCCCGTGTTCCTTTATAAACATAACATATTAATATTTAAATTCCTGAAAAATGTAAAATGTAAATTTTTTTCTTGTTTCGTACATTCTCCGCCCGTGTCTCACCGGAAGTGTAGTTTGCAGTGTTTGGAAAAACTTCACTGTTCCGGATGAAGCTGTCGAACCGTCTGCACGCGATTGGACAGTCACAGCGGAAGTCCCTCCTCTTTCAACTCGTAATTGGCTGATGTGCGATCAGTTTCCTGTTCATCCAATGACAGATTACAATGTGGAAGGCTGCATTGACCTCCCCCCGGATTCACCTCTAATGCGAAGCCATGTTTCGGTCTTTGAGAAGCGTCCAGCAGTTTAACTGCAACCTCCTGACTTTGCAAAGAGTCCACGTGAACTCTAAATACTTCATCTGCACGTCCAGAATGGCCGGCTCAGAGTACAGGATTGAACGGGACACATTCGGTGAGCTCAAGGTCCCGGCAGATAAGTACTACGGCGCCCAGACCGTCAGATCCACCATGAACTTCAAGATAGGGGGACCAACTGAGAGAATGCCCCTCCAAGTGATCAAGGCCTTTGGGATCCTGAAAAAAGCAGCAGCTGTGGTGAACAAGGACTACGGGCTCGACCCAAAGATAGCAGATGCCATCAGCCAGGCTGCAGATGAGGTTTCAGCTGGAAAACTGGATGATCATTTCCCTCTGGTGGTGTGGCAGACTGGATCTGGAACTCAGACTAACATGAACGTCAACGAGGTGATTAGCAACAGGGCTATTGAAATCCTGGGAGGAAAACTGGGTTCCAAGGATCCTGTTCACCCCAATGACCATGTCAACAAGAGTCAGAGCTCCAATGACACCTTCCCCACAGCCATGCACATCGCTGCAGCCACAGAGATCCACCAGGTGCTGCTGCCCGGCCTGCAGACTCTGCATGATGCTCTGGCTGCCAAAGCTGAAGAGTTCAAAGACATTATCAAGATCGGCCGCACACACACTCAGGATGCTGTGCCGCTCTCACTTGGGCAAGAGTTCGGTGGCTATGTCCAGCAGGTGAAGTACAGTATAGAGAGAGTGAAGGCTGCCATGCCTAGAGTGTATGAGCTGGCGGCTGGAGGCACAGCAGTAGGAACAGGACTCAACACTCGCATCGGCTTTGCTGAGAAAGTAGCTTCCACAGTCTCTTCCCTCACAGGGCTGCCGTTTGTGACAGCTGCCAACAAGTTTGAAGCTCTGGCAGCTCATGATGCCCTGGTGGAGCTGAGTGGAGCCCTGAACACTGTGGCTGTCAGCATGATGAAGATTGCCAATGACATTCGCTTCTTGGGGTCAGGACCCCGCTCAGGCCTGGGAGAGCTCATCTTACCCGAGAATGAACCAGGAAGTAGCATCATGCCTGGCAAAGTAAACCCAACCCAGTGTGAGGCCATGACCATGGTTGCAGCACAGGTGATGGGAAACAACGTGGCAGTCACAGTTGGAGGCAGCAACGGACACTTTGAACTGAATGTCTTCAAGCCTATGATGATCAAGAACGTGCTGAACTCCGCACGGCTACTTGGTGATGCCTCTGTGTCCTTCACCAACAACTGCGTGGTGGGAATCCAGGCCAACACAGAGAGGATCAACAAGCTCATGAATGAATCTCTGATGCTGGTCACAGCACTCAACCCTCACATTGGTTATGACAAGGCAGCCACCATCGCCAAAACGGCTCACAAGAAAGGCTCCACGCTGAAGGCTGTGGCTGTGGAACTAGGCTACCTGACGGAGGAGCAGTTTGACCAGTGGGTGAAGCCAAGTGAAATGCTGGGGCCAAAGTGAACTGTGGCAAAACACTACAAAACAAATAAAATGCTCTTTCCTCAAGTGAAGGAGGAGTTTCCCAGTAAATCAAAGCTGTATGAATAAACGTTTACTAAACATCTCTTAATAAAAAAAAACATTAAGAATTATCCACTGTTGGTGCAATCTTGTGTTATACATACTGGTTGTTTTAAAGATTGGTTTGTTATGTTAATATTTACAAACCTGCTATTGGCTGGCACACCTCATTCAACAATGACATTTGAGGATGCTACCTGACCCATCTTCACCTGCATGTCTTACATTGACTGGTTTTTAAATTAGTAGAGATTATAGTTCCACCTGTTGCTCAAAGAAATTGTGTATTTTTCCATTTTTATTTTGTAATTAAAATCTATTATTACAGTTCATATGTTCAAACTGTCCCTTGTGTGCCATTTAATAATTAAAAAAAAGTTCTGATGTTTACAGTTTTCCCTCATTATATTCATACACACACAAATACAATCATCAAACAGCCATAACAACTTGTAAAAAGAACATGATAGATGTGTGTACTTACATTCTTTATTGAACACATTAGAAAAGACAGCAAAAGAATGACAAATGCTAATCGAGATCAAATAAAACTAGTAAACATTTTGTACAAGTAGTAAATAAAAACAACAAAGTGAACGTTTGCTCCTTTTCTATTTGGTCCAGCTGACCTTGGGGATGTCGTAATGCTCTGTCAGGTTGTCCAGATGGCGATTGAAATCCTTTAATACACACAGAAAAAAATAAGATTTACAAACATTTTCTCTTCATGAATTTGTAAAATGCATGCTTCGCTTTTAAGCCTCCATTAAAATTAACATGACTCACCTCAACTCTGTGTTTATGCGTCTTGGATGCCTTCTTCAAAATCCGCTCCATTTGCTGTAAGAAGGATTAAGTGCAAAAGATAAAAATATACATAAACACCACATCATTTTTGAGAAGAAGACATACACACAGACACTGTTGATGTTTTATCGGGGGTTCCACAGTACATTATGTTGCGTCATTCACCATTATGTAATAACCTTTGTCCTGTGAGTGTAAAAACACAGGACGACTGGAAGACTTCAGTGTGCAGAGACAATCTGAACTTTAGTGGCACAGGAAAGTTCAGACCAGCACATCAATAAGTTAATCTATTACCCACAGATTGACAGATTATTAACTGTACCACTAGAGGTAGTAGGGAAAACGTTCAGTTTTTACACACCAGGAAAGTTTCCATTCTAGAAGATGTTTTAAATGTTTTTCTGATCTTACATTACATCCTGTGCTTCTGATCAGTAAACAAAGGTTTATTGAGAGAATAAATAGTTACAATTGGCCAAATCTTTTAGCCAATTTAGACAACAATTATCCTAAAAATATAATTTTATAGTCTTTATCCATGTCTCAGTGTCTAATCTAATCAAAGCAGATTTTAGAATAACAGTAACTTACCCTCTTCTCTTGTGTCTTGTCAAAAGCAATCTGTGCCGGTGTCCTTTTGTCTATATATGCTTTCTTGGTGTTCACCTCCTCATCGTTTTGGCTGGTCACCACCTGCTCCAAGCGATGCTTGCTCTCTTTATTCTTCTTCTTCTTTCTAAAAAATAGAAATATGCTACCATCAATCAGGTGATTGACATTCTTTCCTCAATCAGTTCAATCAACAAACAGAATCTGGCTATACTACAGTGGTAATTATCTAGTGGTGTGTTTACATACGTGTGTATTTTTTAATTTAGGATTTTTATTCTATTCGTGTGTGACACATTGTAAATGACTGCGTCTTCCGTATTCTAAGAACAGTAGGCTTTTGTTTTTGTGTGGCTAATGCTAGCAAGCTAACACTTCCACCTCAATTTACAACATGTGATATAATTACCACGAACGGCACTGAGATCGCAAACACGACGCATACAATGTTACTTTCACGTCACATTTTTACCAGTTATTATTTTGTTTAAATTATATGACAATTAACATTAACAATGTAGTGCTTATCTTCTGACAAGCAAGCTAACGTTAGCCACACTAGAAGCTTCTTTCAGTTGATGTATGGACAACATACGTCAACTGAATTTAATGAGGCTGTATTTCGCCACAGCTTTTATTAAAGAAATTTATTAAAGGACTTACTTTTTTCCGGCTGAGATGTCCCCTACACCTTTTAGTTTCAGGGCACTCTTCTGGGCCGTGGCGTACTCAGACATTTTCGAGAACGATCTTCTTCTCCTCTCTTCGTCTTCTTCTCTTTTGTTGTTATGGTAACTGACGGAGAGAATTCAGTGCTGCCCCCTGTCGGATTAAATAGAAATTAATAGTGCTAGTCCTCCCTTCCACAGGGGGCAGTATATCCTTTTTTATTGAGCCTAGGACGAAGCCGAAAACGGAAGTTGATGAATGTCAAATTGTAGCATGGTGGACTACGTTTTCAAGTAACTCAACGTAAAAATGTCAGCGTACAGTTTCTTACGGATAGCACAGTTAACAAAATGCATCAGAAGCGACGCTACAACGATGCTGTGCAGGACGAACGTGCTAAACAGAGTACAGGCTTGTGGATACGCTAAGAAAGTCGGTGAGTAAAGAGGACATCTGCCTCACCTCTCATTCAGTTTACATACCAAACAGTAGATGCATTTTTCTTAGTCAACCCTTATTACTTTAATAAACAACACATTTTCTCTCTGCCTTCCAGCGGCCAAAGGAAAGGGTAAAGGCATGATGAAGGAGCAGCTAAACGGTCCAGAGGTGTGCAAAGACCCCGTCAAACTAACATCTTATGCAGTAGGGGCCAACATCCTTAAACAAGGGGAAGACCCCAAACTAAAACCCACTGAGGAATATCCAGAGTGGTAAGTGCACATTTTGTCACTTCTACTGTTTTCTTGGTCTTGTTACACTCCATAGAAATATTGGGATTTTTAGACATATTTGGGTAGTTACATCATTATGGTTTTCTTATCACAAACTGTTAGTATGTATTTTGTTTGATGTAACTGGGGCTACAGTTTGCATGTATGTGTGAATTCTCTGTTTTCTTATCACTAAGGTTGTTCCAGTTGAACCTGGGAACGGCCCAAAAGTTGAACGAGCTGGAGCCTGACACCTGGCAGTACTGGAAGCGCCTGAGGAAGGAAAATATTTGGCGTTCAAACAAACTAAGTAAAGGGAAGAAGTTCTAGGACTTAATTGGACTGACATCTGAGATCATCAGCCTGAACAGTAGCATGCTGACATTCAAAATGCTGTGTAACAGACTTTTAGATAAACTCTTTCTTCTCACTTGTCATTCATCTGTGTTGCTAACTGAGCTCAAGCTCCCTGTTGAGTGGTGACAGAAGTCAAAAGCAGAAACTTTGCAACTACAGATGTAGGCTTTCCATACAACATGTCTGCAGGAATCTCAACTGTACATACTGTTGAAATGTTTGATATAAAGGAGATGTGCTTTTCCATAAAACATATACACTACTCAAAGGTGTTGATCCCATTTGGTCCTGTACATTAGGGTTGGGCAATATTGGCAAAAAAATTTATCACTATTAATTGTGGTATTTAGCTGATCAATTGATGACAATTGCACTGACATGTTTTTGACTCTAAATTGCCACATTGTTCTAAAATGATACCGACAAATCATCAGTCAAGTTAACTACTTCATTCTAACAGGTTAAGCTGGTAAGTAGTGATTAGTCACCAACCAGCCATGTTTGAAATATGTATTGGTAACAGATGCACAATGCACAAACTGCTTCAAAATAATAATGAAGCAAACATTTAAAGTAACTTTGTCCTTCAATGTTCTTATCTTAAGGTCACAGAGGAGTGCATGTCAACATTAAAATTAAACAGCACAAATAAGTTCAGAAAAGTCACATCAGTGATTATTTCAAGTTAAAAAAAATGTGTCTGTGCAAATTAACCTGTGACTGGAATATGTCACACACTAGCAGAGGTGGGAGTAAGTGACTTCCAAGATGTGCAAGTCTCAAGTCAGTCCCAAGTCAATGTGATGACACTCAAGCAAGTCAAGTCATACAAAAATCTAATGGTCTTCAAATTAAAATGCTCACAATGGCATGTTTAAAAGAAAAAAAAAATCTATTGCTCATAAAGTGTCCCTAAAAATATTGACTTTAAGATACATTTATAATGTTAACAAAATAAATATTCTTCACTGACTCACGTAATAATGCAGCCTCCCTCTCCCTCTCTTTGAATAAACGCGATGAAGTTGCACTTATCACTCACTACTGTTGGTACTCACCACGAAACTGACTGTATGAAGAATGTTGCTAAGATGTTAAGCTCCTCTGCAGCTGTGCTTTATCGTTCTCCCTCTCTGATGCTTCTGTTCTCTGCCTTCAGTCCAGTAATGGCCTGAGTCCAGCGCCTACATTTGATCTTTGCCATTATTTTCAAAGATCAAAAGTATCCAACAACACTTCAGGATACAAAAATAAATAAAATCAGGGTGCTGGCCGGATGAGAGAACGTTGCACACAAAAATGCGTCATCATGACAAGGCACGTAATCGCCATAAGTGGCAAATATTAATCGGTGACGATTTTTCTGACGATTAATTGCACACGATACGATTTTGTACAAGCCTACCGTACATATCTTGCTCTACAAGGTTTTTAATTATATTTATATCATTTATGCAACAGTCTCAAGAGCCTTGATTTACAAAGTCAAAATATTGTTTGTGTGTCAGACATAAGTACAAAACCTAGGACATATTAGTATTGGTATCTCACATAGGAGCCACAAAGTCCATTAAGTAGTTCTCTGAAGATTTCAAAAATATCTTCTAATTAAGGTTGAAACTTTGGTTTGAAATATTTGTGGTGTGACTATGAAAGTTTCATGATGGCTATGTGGTAACAGAGACGGTAGTAAATGGTGATGCTCACTGTATTTGTATTTTTATGAATTAAAGATGGATTTACTTCCTACTATCTTTGTTACTTTAATATAAAAAATATAAATAACTCCATATTATAAAGGATTCTAATAGCTGTAACTAAAAACCATCCTAGGTGACACAACCTTTTTTTAATCACCATTTTTTAAAGTTGAAAGTTTTTTTTGAGGCTGATGAAAGTCGACCTTCACGTTCACCGTTGCCATGACAACGTGACATATGCAAATGATCGCGCGTACCGGAGGTGTCAGTAAATGAGGAACCGAAATGAGAAGCAAATATTTTGGGGAACAAAAATCATGTAAGACTGGAAAAGCCAGTGGTTATAAAATGCATCACTCTGGCCCCTGAAGTTTCGAGCACTTCCTGTCTGTGTAATTGTGATTTGATTACGGGCCTGAACTCGGTAAGTTCGACTATTATTTTGTGAGTTCGATATTTAAATGCTTTACGTTTATGACGCAGATAATATTCTAATATGCTAACGTGTGGTTTCCTGGTTTCACTCAATAAGATGAATTGTTCTCTGTTGCGTGAGTGAGGTAGTTTTTTTTCTGCGCCACGCATTTTGGACGCAGCTGAGCGCAGGGATATATCCGAGGCTGTGTTTACTGCCTGTGGTTCTGTGTCGTATCAAATACTGGGACTTTTATTCAACCATGTCACTACTGTTGTAGGTCATGACTGTCAGTCACACCTCTAAAGGAAATCGATAATTAGCATGATGGTGGAGTTTGCTGCCAGTTTCACTTTGCTGTCTCTGCCTGCTCAGCAGACCTCCCGGTTTTTGACACATACAAAAAGACAGAAGAAGGGAAGAAAATGAACATCAGCACTCTCAAAGAAGACGTCTTAAACAAGTTGTCAAAGATGCTGGACAACTCCACCTGCGGATGGAGGCAGCTGGCCAACGCGGCGTCCGAGCACCCGAGATTCCACTGCAGGTGAGACCGTGAAGGCATCACTGCAAGAGGGCAGCAGCTGTACACACCAGCAAAGCAATTTGTCAGTCACTTCTATACCTTCTAGACTGAATCCTATTACAAGTATGCTCTCTGATGTATGGCATGTGTTACCCTAGTGTACTTTATACCCATGTGCTCCCTCTGCAGGCTAACACCACCTTTTGATCTCTCCCTGCAGTGAAAACGAGCTGACCAGCTGCTCCCTCCAGGTGCTGAGTGCTGCTGGCAGTCCAGGGCGAGCCCTCCTGGCTCGGCTGGCTGATCGCTCCTGCTCCCTGGACTTCCTCCTTCACTACCTGAGGAAGATAGACCACCAGGAAGCTGTGCAGTTCCTCACCACCACAGGTAGAGTAATGGAATCATATACTGTATGCAAATGTTCAGAAACATGTGTTTCAGGAAATAACTACTAAAAAGGACGGCAGCTAAGAAATGATTGGGTTTTTATGTTCTTAGAAAACATCGACAGCATAATCATATATCATTTGATTTCTTCCAGGCCACAATCCAGTCTATGAATTATGCTAATATAAACAGGATCAATATTTCTATGCGTCTGGCTGGTTCACTGTTTTTGTAGTGGCCTGTTCTCTGTATCTGTTTGCCTGTAAATGTGTTCGTGTTGTGTGTCTGTGTGGTAGTGGCGGAGCTGATCCAGATCACAGTGCAGCCGCAGTCCCAGCAGGCCACAGGGGGAAGCAAGGTGGTGCTGACCTGTCATGCCTCCGGTCCCACTGGACTGAGCTACCAGTGGTTCAGAGGCAAAGAGGAGGTGATGTGCATTATTAAATGACAGCTATAAACTGTCCCATAGGCTGTAGACATACTGATATCATCTTGTTTTAGATTTTGGATGAGACAGGGAGATCTCCAGAGCTGACCTTGTGTCCTTTAAGCCCAACACATCAGGGTCACTACATCTGTAGGATCAACCATGGAGAAAACTGCATCTTCTCCCAGTGGGCTCATGTTCGCTTGGTCCGCTCCGCAGGTTCTAGTCCAGGTGCTTCACATTTTTTCCTGCTGGTCCTTTGTTTTACTGAACAGAAGTGATGTTAATGCCTCGTTATCTCAGGCTGCAGCAGCAGTCTGTTTCCAGGCTCAGTGAGCGGGTTGCATATCATCTGTCAGCCTCGGTCCCGGATGAGTTCTGAGGGGGACGTCCTGATCCTGGAATGCAAAGCAGAAGCCAACCCCCCTGCTCAGTATGAGTGGTACCACAACTCAGTGCCAATGTCACAACACAAGACATGTTCACTTAATGTAAGTACAATAGCCATTAATATACTTTACAGGTGTGATTGGTTAATAACTCTATAAAATGTATACGTTGAGAAATTTAAAGAAAACTCTTCCTGCCAGTCTCAGATGGATATTCTTGTGTTTCCTGTAGATCCCCTGTGTGACCACAGCAGACAGAGGAGAATACAGATGTAAGGTGTTCAATTTGTATCACGAGGTGTGGAGTGACACAGCCACAGTCACCATAGGTGAGATCCAAATGGAAAAAAACATTGCTGATTTAAATGTTATAATTACAGTATGTGTGACACGGGACATTTGTACAGTCAGCATGACACATGAGCAGTAACTAAAATAACTTTCTGTTTCACATTTTTATGCAGGCCCCAGTTCCATCACTGATGCATCATGGGTAGAAGTTGACCGTGGTTTAGGTATATATATTACAAATCCTAGTTAAACACTTTGGGTAAACAGGAAACTGCAGCATTATTATGTTCCTCTGTCCTTTTTCAGATTTGTGTATGCATTAACAGAACGCAGGATAGATATTAGTTTTTTTTTGTCAAATGAGCTGGTTCTGTGTGTCTTGCTCATTGATCACCTGTAGATCAGGTTCATCTGGTTGAAAGCATAAATGGTAGTTAAATGGTAAAAACAAAAAATGTATATTTACTGGACGTAGACATTTGTACTTAATTCTTTTTATGTTGCTGTTTCAGAGTCAGAGGAAGTCCACAGGTCAGCAGCATACCACACACTACAACAAACACCAGAACAGCAAGTGGACGGTCAGCTTCCATCTGCCAAGAATGTCTATGGTGAGATTTACACAAGTAATTTACACATTATCAGTAGGAATGTTGCATTTTTAATAGACTGCCTCTCCACAGCTACAGACAAAGTTGCCCTTCTGATTGGCAACATGAACTACCTCCACCACACTCAGCTGTGTGCACCCATTTCTGATGTCCACGAGCTTACCAACCTCCTCAGACAAATGGACTTCAAGGTGGTTTCCCTTCTTGACCTCAATTGGCAGGAGATGCACAGTGCTGTCACAGAGTTCCTGCTGCTGCTTGACAAGGGAGTGTATGGTTAGTCTACAGTCTGTTCATGTTTGAATCTATCTCCAGTGTTATTGGCTGCTACACTACAAAGAATGCTACCCTTTTTGCACTTAACGCGTGTCTTTGTTTTCTCAGGCCTGCTGTATTTTGCTGGTCACGGCTATGAAAACTTTGGCAACAGCTTCATGGTTCCTATTGATGCACCAGCCTCCTACACATCAGAGCACTGCTTGTGCGTTCAGAATATCCTTACCAGGATGCAGAAAAAGGAGACTGGACTCAATGTGTTCCTGCTGGACATGTGCCGCAAAAGGTACATATTTTTTGTATTTAATAATTAGAGAATTTACACTCAGCTGTGTGTTTTGTGGTTTTTATGTTTCCCTTTGTTTTTTAGAAACCCACATGATGATGTCATAGTGCAACCTGGACTGCTGAAGGTGACGGCAAATATAGTGTTTGGTTATGCCACGTAAGTTGCAGATGCAATGAACGCTGAATGTTCCTACTACACTACAGTTTGTCACTCATGTGTAACTTGTTGTATTTAGGTGCGTTGATGCAGAGGCGTATGAAGTGAAGAGGGAAGATGTGTCCAATGGTATATTCATAAGCTTTCTGAAACGACGGGTCTGTGAAGATGAGAAGGTCACTGTCATGCTAGACAGAGTTGCAGAAGGTAATACAGTAATGTAATAATTACATTGTTATGCTGTTATGGTTTCATTATATCAAATAGTCTTTTAAGGCGACAACACAATCCACACTGTTCATTTTTATTCTTCCCAGACATGGGTCGTTGTCAGATCACCCGTGGAAGGCAGGCTCTGGAGCTGCGCAGTAATCTGTCTGAAAGACGTTCTCTCACTGATAGAATCAAACAAACTTCTGCCTGCTCTGCATCCTATTCAGCCCGAAACCTACAGTGGGCTGTTGCTCATGGTACTGGATTCGTTAAATGTTATTGTCATGTTTTTAGCATTAAGACAAAAGATATTTTGTTCAAATGCATTTTTTCACAGTCCTACCTGAGAGCCACTACCTCCTGTTTGACTGTGGCGTGAAGGTTCAGCTTGGTTTTGCTGCAGAATTCTCCAACATCATGGTCATCTATACCCGGATACTTGAGAAGCCCCAAGAAATCATCTCTTGCACCGCTCAGCTCACCGATTTCCCTCAGGTGTGTTTGCCAATATTACAATGATATTGGCGACACACAAATTTGGTTTAACAAAGGTTTTTTGTGTTTATTGGGCAGGATGTGGATGTTGATCTAAAGAAGACCAATCAAGAGACTCTGCTTGAAGCTGGTAGTTTATTATTGATCAAGGAAAATCTTCCATCACCAGAGGTCCCCAGTCTTTACACACGCATCCGCAGCCTGCAGAGACTCAGGGTCAGATATTTATCATTGAAAAAATATATATGTGCCACAGTAAATCAGTATTTAGTACAGTAAAAAGGCTGACTTTAGGTTGACCCTTTAGAATTAAAAGTATACTTTAAATATGTTTCATTAATTTTTTTCTGTTCTCCTCTGGTTTATAGAGTGGGCTCACATTCACCGTTTGTCTTCATTACACCTACTCCAACATGGATGAAGAAGTACAAGAAAGGAAACCAGTAACAGTTGGCAAACCACTGGTCTCCAAACTCAATCTCCATGAACCACGACCATCACATGTCTCGCCTGCCTACTCCTCAGTCAGCCCTGACTTCCTCAGTGTTTCTGAGAGCTGTTCTTTTGCCCAGGAATTTGACTCTGTTGATTCGGCCTCAACTACGTGGTCAAACTATACAAAAACTTGCAGCACATCATCCATCTCTCCCACTACACCAAGAAGTGCCAACATACCAGAGGAGACTGACTGTCCGGAGTTATTTTACACCCCGCAGCCTCTTGTTGCCAGCAAAAGCTTGCCCCACAGCCAAGTGAATGACACCAACTACAAATTTAGTGACAATTTCCACTCTTACTAAGCATTATAAAACATGTTTCACTTTACACTCTGAGTATAAAAGTCAAAATAAGGACAGAAAACTCTTGTAAATTTGTATTTATATGCCCTTAAAGCTCACCCAGCACTTGTGTCCTAGCTGGTAGACTATTTTATTGACAATGCATTAGGTTTGTATAACATTTTGTAACCTTTTTATAAGAAAGTGTAACAGTTGTTTTACATGCACTGTAAAACAATCAAACTGCAAAATATAACCTTTAAAGAATGAGTTGTCAGGGTGGAAGGAACCAAGATTATCTGAATATCTTGAAAGACAATTTAAAGTAGTTTGCACTAAAACTATCTTTGACCCAGACATTTGTATAATAAATAAATATATTAATAGGGCATTACACTCCAGGAAATATAATAAAAATACTGGAAAAGCATTTTTTCAGAACACTGCCTGTCATGTGGGCTCTGCTATTAATGTTTGTGTTTAACCCTTTGATCCCAGGTATTTGACATATGTGTCAGTGTCTTGATTTTCTCGTAATTAACGCAATCAGAGCATTTCTTCTGTATTTCTGCGCTTACTAGCGGACTACGCATGCGCCGTGACGTAAACTTCTCTAGTCTCACGGCGTCCGCCATTTTGCAGTAGTTTTGCAAAACAGCGTCTTCCGTGTGCGGTGTAGCATCAGTTATTAAAGTTCTTATAGGGGTCATTCAGAGCTGAGGAGACATTTATACAGACAGAGCGATGGCTGCCCCATCAGCAGATGTGGAGGTTCCGGAGGGCACAGAGGTTCGCAAACTGTCGGAGCTGAGAGTCATCGATCTAAAGGCCGAGCTGAAAAAACGAAACCTGGACACTACTGGCGTTAAGAGCGTGCTATCAGAGCGTCTGAAAAAGGTGTGATATCTTTCCATTAGTTTCGCAGCTGCCGCAAAAGGCATGGTGGACTGTGCGCTTCCTAATTTTGAATTGCATCGCTTGTTGAGCGTAAATATTATTTCAGTAGTTAATGCTAACTGAGTGCTCACTGCGTTAGCTTACAGGACCCGTTGACCTGAAAGGTCTCTTCTAACCGTTAGCTTGCTGGCTAGATGAATTAACTCCTGATGTTCTTTAACATATAGTTCCTCTAAAATGTATGTTACGCTGAAGTGTTTTGCTCTACTCTATTTAAACAGGCAATCGAGGACGAAGGTGGAAATCCAGACGAGATCATTGTGACTCCGGAGTCAGTCCCTAAAAAAGCTAATGCTGCAGCTAAACGGGCTGCCAAAGGTACATTCTGCACCCAGCAACAACCAAATAGCACCGGAGACTGTGCAGCTGTCAAACCACACATGCTCATCGGTGCTGTGGTACTTACAGCGTGGACAACATGCACACATCTCACACAAATCACACATGAGCACTCAGCAGCAGCAATCGTTTATATAGTGTAACCACAGCTTGGGGTGATATGTTCAGTGAACAGATTCATGTATTCACTTTTTTATTACTATTAGTAAACTTGACGAGTTTGTAAAGACAAAATTACTGCTACTAATAAAATCATCAAAATGTGCATGATAATCCTCAGCACATGGTCTCCAATAGTCTTACTTTGTTAAGTCAGTCAAAGACTACAAAAGTAGCCTTGGATAACTCTGTGGTAATTTTGTTAGTTGTTGATGATATTCACACTGTAAGTCCTTAAATGCCTAGATTAAATGAATGCATGTTTCTGTAGATACCCGGCAAGAGAATGAGGAGCAAGAGGACAACACACTAGAGGAGGATTCCCGAGAAGAAAACGTAAGTTACTATAAAACCATAACAACATAAATACATGTGGTGAACAACATGTGTTGTAGTTTTATAAAAAATGCTATATTGTGATTGTCGACTACTGTCATCTCCACACACTGTGTATCACAAGTAATGCTGTCTACAGCTGTAATGTCATCTTTTGGGGAAACACAGCATTTTTCCTCATTTGTTGCTCAGGACTTTATTTCATTAATTTATTCTCTCTCTCTTTAGGAGGATCTTCAGGATGATCACGAGAACATGCAGGAGATGGACATCCTTGACATGAATGTTCTGGATGAGACTGAGAATGACAATGAAATACCAGTTGAGCATAATGAGGATGAGGCAGACAATTTTTTCCAAGATGAAGACGCAATTCTGCGTGAAGAGCATGACTACAGGACTTTTGAGTCAGAATTTGATGGAGGAGAACCAGAGGTGACAAATTTGACTTGAAAGGTATCTAATAAAGTCTCTTATCACATGGCTTTTTACAAAAATGTTACTCTCTTTCTGTGTATTCAGATGGATGAATTTGAGATGTTGGATAAGGATGAAGACATGGAGGGTGAAGATATGGAGGATCCATCGGGAAATGTGGTGTGTGCACACAAATGTTTCTTTCTAGATTGACAGTAAAAGTACAAAAGCAATTTTTGTAAATAATTTCATTGTCGTTTTAGGCTCCTAATGAAGATGCAGATGGCGGAAAAGAAGAAACAGGTACTGTAGAAAAGGGTTCATCAAAAGGCAGAGACATCTTTTACAGTGTTGAGCCTGGAAGTGCAAACGCTTTACAGTTTAGATTCAACCAGGAAGAGAGACTGGAAGCCCAAAGGTAATTGCTTGCTTTGTGTTGAAATTTGATTAACCGCAATTAATAACTTAAAAATCCTGGGTCATGTTACCCTGTGTGTTCTCACATGCTAAAGTAGCGGTGGTTAATCCAATTGATGCACATTGACAGCAATGATGTTTGAAGGTCTGCGTGGTTTGCAGGTGATTGCAGTGTTTTTAGGTTGCTACAAGAAGATCAAGACAATGAAGATCCCTCAAGATTTATCAACTGACTTAACAGACGACTTTTTATGGACACTGACTCATGAATCAGATGGAAATGAAACTGCTGGACTTGAACTGAAGTTCTGATTAATGGACATTGGAAAAGAAAGAAGATGGACTGCAGCAAGTCTTCGCAGCTACACTGCTGATCTTGTGGTTCTTTTCGGCACTGAACTCTTTGTCTGCTTTGGATCAGGTGATAAGAGTGATGTGGCTCAGGTTGAGAGATGAGCCAAAGTTTTAGCCTCATTAGTTGCTTGGTTGTCCTTAAGCCTTTGGGCTCTCTTCCAGTCTCTCAATAGGGTCTACTTCACCGTTTACATACATAATTCTAAGAGCACAGGCCAGTGGTCATGACGTTCCTAATCCAGGCCTTGCCAGTTCCTCGTTAACCATTGATGTGTTTCAGAAGTGATTAAACTCTGTGCCATTCTATTCCTGTTAAATCCGTAGAAAATGACAAAGTAGCCGGGTCTTGTTTATCTGAGCCGCTTAATGAAGATCGCCACCAGAGCCACGAGACGAGTCCAGAAGAAGAGCAAGGTTCCACCACCAGAGAGGAACACGATGTGTCCAGCACCGGTGTCAAGCCCGACACGGCAGTCCCTGGAGATGTGGAGAGTGATGTTGTGGATGCCCAAGAGGTTGGGGATGCACAGAAAGCCCCAGAAGAGACACTTGACGCTGAAAACAAAAGCTCGCAGGCTGTTAGTGTAAGCGGACAGGGTGGTGAAACTGTTAATTCAGAAATGGGGTCTAAGAAGGGTGAGGAGGATGAGAAGACAGAAGAACAAGCTGCTGCGGATTCAGCCTCCACACTGAAAGAGTCCTCTTCTGTAGAGGGCGATGATCAGAAAAAGAGGTTTGTTGCTTTCTGTATACTAGAAACCAAAATGGCTATCTCTGTTGCATTGGCCCCTTCGTGCTAGCAAAAATTGGATGCTCTTTTGGAGGTAAAAATGTTCTGCGCATTTGTGTGTTTTCATTTGTCATTCTTTACACTCACATATCTCACCTGATTATCCATTAAGGAGTAATGTTTTGGGCTTGTCCGTGGGTTTAGTTCCATTTATTCACTGTCAAATCACAACAGTGTTCATGATGGGTTGATCACTGCAAGTAAAATGTGCTATGCCATAGAACGAGTATACTCAGGAGATGCCAGGTGTCCTCACTGTTTTATGCTCATGGCTTTTTTTCTTTTTTTCTAGCTCTGAGGAAAAAGATGGCAAGACAGATTCTAAGGATGAAAAGGGTGAATAAAGCAGCTTCTCTTGTTGTCCAGTTTCAGTTGATATAAGCATCATTCAGCTCATCATTTTGTTCTGTACACATCTACAGCCACTGGAGCTGCAGCAGGCAGTAGCAGGAATCTGTGGGTCAGTGGTCTGTCTTCTACCACTAGAGCGACTGATCTGAAGACCCTTTTCAGCAAATATGGCAAGGTTTGTCTTCAAATGTCATTACATTTTTATTTTCCAGTGTCATCTAACAAAAGTAACATAAATGATTTGACATAATTTCACATAATTCCTGCAGGTAGTCGGAGCAAAGGTGGTAACAAATGCCAAGAGCCCTGGGGCTCGCTGCTATGGCTTTGTCACCATGTCATCCACAGAGGAGGCCACTAACTGTGTGAGCCACCTTCACAGGACCGAGCTGCATGGCAGGATGATCTCTGTGGAGCGGGTGAGTTTGCTTTCAGTGTCTTTGGTTCTCTTTTAGTGCTTAAAGGGATAGTTTGGTTTCTTGAAAGTAGAGGTGTTGATGCAAAGTTCCGACAGGAATAACAATACAGAAGTAAAGTGTTTAAATGCAAGTGATGGGGTCAGCAGCAGAATATAGACACTTAAAACAAGGGCTGTTATTGGTTTGAATGTACTGTGTATTTTCAGCCATTTTGACTGGACACCAATTATGTTATGGGGCTCTCTTTAAAGCCATCATTAATGGGGGAAAGCAATTTTACCAGCAAAACAAATGAGTTGGTCTACTGCCGTGGGGCTTTTGTCTTTTTAACACATTAATTTGAAAATTAGTACTTGAAAAGAAACATTCTTTTAAAATTTCTCTACAGAATTGCATTAGACATTTGTGAGTAGTGCTTCTTTTTACAAACAATAAGCTATATCAGGTATAAAAGAAGCTTCCAAGTACAGCTGTTTTGTACTCAATTTGTGGAATCTATCGATATCTCTTAATCTCAGATTACAGACCATGTACATTTAAAACAGATAATATCCTGTTTTCTGTGTGGTATGATTGTTGTGTGATTGAAGCTGTTCACTAGACTCCCCTAAATTAACATGCTTCTGTTAAAACATTGTAGGCTAAAAATGAGCCTGCAGGAAAGAAGCCAGCAGACAAAAATGACACCAAGAAGTCTGGCAGCGACAGGAGACACTCTTCTGACTCCAAGTAAGACTGCAAGCATGTCGCCATATGCAAAAATAGAGTCCTCCACTGAAAATGTCACCCAGCTGGATAATTTTAGGCCAGTGCTATTTTAAATATCATGGGTGACTTTTAGTTTGCTTATGTAAATAAAGATAACAAGCTATTATCTATATATGAGAAAAGTGGCGAGGCTTGTAAATGGTGGCTGAAAAGGTCACACTGTGTTTGCATCCCGGCAGGTCTGATGGAAAGGATGAGAAGTCTGAGGGAGAAGGAAAAGATGGAAAAGGTCAGGAAATGATAAAAAGAAAACACCTAACTAATGTTTAAAACATGTTCTTATACCCAACATTGATTGTTTGACAGGCCGGAATGAGAGGACGGTAGTTATGGACAAGTCCAAGGGAGAGCCTGTTATTAGTGTCAAAACCAAAAGCAAGGAAAGGGTAAGTAAACGTTTAATGCCACAACTGATGTACTGGGACGTCCCTTTCATTTTTAGCTCTATCACTGACCGTTGTCATTTCTTCTAATTTGTTCAGAGCACAAAGAGTCGAGACCGCAAATCATCCAGTAAGGAGACAAAAGACATCTTGTCATTTGACCAGATCAAGGAGCAGAGAGAAAGGGAGAGGCAGAGGCAACGAGAGAGGGAAATCAGAGAGGTTGAGAGACGCAGATTCACGTAAGGATGATAAGAGATAAACAACAACCTACCAAATATACATTACTGAGGAGCTGAGACATGAACAGTTCTGTTGTTATTTTAGTCAGTCACTGAAGAGGTTGATTTTTCTATCATTTCTTTCAGTGATCGTGACAACCGTTCTGATCGTGAGCGGGAGCGAATCCGTCTTTTCCGGGAGAGGGAAGAGAGGAAGCACATAATAAGGAAGAGAGACTGGCTGGAGGTACGGTCACATGACCAGCAATTTCTCTGCCTTCTCTGCCATTTTTGGCATTATAGTTTTTTGTACAAATCTTAGTTCAGTACAGGAAATCTTTCATTCCCAGGATGAAAAACGGCGCCTTCATGCTGAGCGTATGGAGTGTCAGTTACTGGAGAGGGAAAGGCTACGTATAGTGTATGAAAGGCGGCGCGAGCAGGAAAGGATCCTCAGGGAGCGCGAGGAGCTGAAGCGGCAGCAGGAGCAGCTGCGCTATGAACAGGAGCGACGCCCTGTTAAGAGGCCTTTTGACATGGACAACAGGTAAAAAAAACAAATTCACTAAGACGTCTACGTGCACACTATACATTAGCTGGTTATAAACAGGATGAAACTCATTCTTCGGTTGTGGCTCTGCTCTATTTTATTTTTTTAAAGGAAAGATGACTGGCCTGACAAGCGCATGGCCATGGACGAGCGATACGGCCGTTCAGACTTTGGTCGCCAAGATCGTTATCAAGATTTCGATCACAGAGATCGGGGGAGATATCAAGATGACATGATGATGGATAGGCGGGACAATCGTGGTATGGGTGCTGACAGAGAAGGTCAGGTAAGAAGCCTATAGGTTAAATCCTTTCAAATACAAGCTTGTGTTTTTCTGACTGCAGCGACTGAATACTGAATCTTTTCTGTGTATTTAGTTCAGATGCCCTTGAATAGTAAATACTCCAAATTTTAACTGTGTTGGCTCTTCTTGCAGCACTTCTCTGATCGATCCGACCGACACGGCCGAGACTCTTGGGGCGGAGGCTATGACAGGCGTATGAATCCACGGTAAGTTTTCCACTGCAAGTTTATTTTTTTTCTTTAAACCATTGCGAAATTTATAAAAATAATTTGTTAATTAGGGACGGTGGCCGTGACTGGGACTCTGGCAGGAAGATGGATGGTGACAGAACATGGCAAAGTAGGCATACCTGTGCTTTACTTAACCCCTGAAAGGCAGAACAGAGCTGTGAATACTGTGGTCTTGGCCTCTGTGTCTGACGTTTAGCTTTTCTATTGTAGGTAGAGATGGTGCTATCCCAGGTCAGAGCCATATGGCACGTGGAGGAATGGCAGGGTGAGTAGGTTATGAATTCATTCTCATTGTTTTGATCTCTTGCATATGAGCAGCCACCACTTTCTTTTTATATAACCAGCAATGATTGAGTGTCTTGTGTGTTTTTCTTGTCAGTGGCCGTGGAGGCTACATGAACACGGGAACGTCACAGTCCCTCTCTGGAGCTCTTAACAGACAGAACCAGCTGATGCAAGGCGGGGGGATGCAGGGTGGAGCTTTTGGTCGACGCTACTGATGATGTCCCTGTGTTTTTCAGCTCATCATCTCTTGAAAGTCATGACTTTCTTCCTTTTGTACATTTTTAAAACAAAATAGGATTATTTCTTGCCACATTTCCCATCCAGTTTTCTTCATTGTAGTGATTTTCTTCCACACATTTATCAGTCAGTTCTTCCTACCTTGTATAAAATGACTGCCTTGTGTGTGCGCAAGTCAGTGTGTAAGTCCTGTTGGAGCTGTGTGTAATAATAAATTCAGATGTTTATTAAGACAGCTGGATTAATGGACCTAACAGTCTCCTTTCTGTTTTTCTGAAGGTTCACTTCTTGTTTTTGATGTCCTTCTTTTTAAAAACAGATGCTACTGGAATATTTTCGCAGTTTTAAATTAATTGTCACATTTTTTTTAATTTTTTCTTAATTTCAAGCAATATTTGTGATAACTTCACAAAATTAGTGTATGATTTCTTTTTTTAGTTTTGTGCGTTTGTTTATTCTTGAGTTGACAGTGTTAATTGATTATTTTAATGCCATGCTCAGAGCAGCTGGTGCCTGTGAATTGTTGGGAATACACAATAAAACATTTTCCATTATTGCTGTGGTGCTGCTGAAACAGAAGCTCTGTGACTCATTTGTAACATGCCACAACAGGGCAGGTTTTACAGACACATTGAATATATGCCTAAAAAAATTACCTAAGTTGTATTGACAAAATGGAAGATGTTTGCTTTGTTACAGTTGAGTTGGTAATAGTGGTAATAGTTGCTTCAGGTTAGCTTCTTGACTCAGTAAATATGGCCATATATGGTATTTTGTGCCATTCATTTTAGCTGTATCTAAACCAATGGTCATACATGATGACATCTAAGAAAGGTTAAAGTCATTTGAATATTTTTCCAGTTAAAACTTCCTGAAAGGGTTCAACTACTCAATATGCAAATATGTTGATGAAGATTCTCAGTCATCCAGGTCATCATACGTAGAGAAGATTGAAGCAATGTCTTCTCTACATTACACACAAATTTGACTTCTACAGTATGTGCATGTAATGACTTCTCCTGCCCTACACCTCATTTAATTGATACCTGTCATTACAGAAAGATGGATATTGATCAGAATTAAGAGTACCATCCATGAAGGATGATTGTGCCACTAAGTTAGATGTTGCCAAAGACTGAAGCAGGACCAATGGTCAGGCTCTGTACATACAGCCTAGTGACTTCAGGAAATTTTGAACTTTATTTATATATATTTGCAACAGGAAATCATGTTGACCGTGGGAGGCCCCTTTGACCTTTACACTCAGAGGCATCCTGTAGTGAGTGTAGCAATGTTTATGTTCTCATGTCTCTGACTTCATTCAGTCTCATCTATTAGTGGCTCCTATGTAGTTCCTCTTCTAGATAAGTTCCTGTATTTCACAAAATACTCCCCACCCTCAAAATGCTGCACATCATGTGTCATAAAGAGTTAAAGGTGAAAGTCATTTGTCACCCCGAATTACTTCTGTCAAAGGGAACATTTTTAATGCAGTCATAACTAGAAAAGGGCATTTCCTGAAGAAATTGCAAGTTTGATTGCTGCATACTTTGAATGCTGATGTGAAGGATGTATCAGGCTGACACACATACATACAGACATACAAAGCTCTGAATTGCTCTGATTCTCCAGCAATTCAGAGCTTTGTATGCCTCTGTGTGTCAGCCTGATACATTTGGCAGATGACACCGAAATTGGTTAATATTTGAAAAACTATAATTTTTTGGAAAAAAACTTGAAGTTGACCCGGAATGTCCTCTATGAGACATTTTGATAGTTGAATGGCCGAAATAGGTGAATGTATGCTGCAATCAAACAAGCTGAAATAATGTCTTAAATGTCTTTCATCAATGATCATTTGTTCATTTGTTCCTTTACTTTTTCATAACAGACTCTGGATATATTTCACAGTGTGATTATCAATATTTTATTAGATTCCATTTTGCTCTGATCAATAATGAAGTCTATCTCAAATGGAAAGAATGTGGAAAGTGAGAATTAAATGCTGCAGTTGTGGCCCCTTAGGAAGAGCTCGGCTGATAGATGAGCTGTTCCTGAAATCTCTCAGAGTAAAATGAATGCATCCTGTGACACAAAGTGGAACCAGTGCACACACAGTGCATCACCGTCTGTTGTCCATGGGGGCCACCCATGGGGTCATTATGTTAAGGCTGATCCGAGTATGTGTCACATGTGAAAGGCTCAGGGACCGAGCAGTGGAGGAAAAAAAAAACATCAACAGATACCTGAGCTGTGGTCAGATCACAGCTGGACCCATGCTCTGCTGGTAGGATGGGCCTAAATCAATAAGAACAGCAGGACACCCTCAGGTACTACTACTGCCTTGGCACATGGCAGCTCCATAAAAGGTGAGACTCAGATCATGTTTCAGAATATAAACATGGTTTTATACACTGTATGTGACACGTCAGCCTGTTAAAGAAGCTCCAAAGTTTTTGCTGGTCATTCACATTCTGTGTGTCGCCATTCAGACTTGAAACATCTTCAACATCATATTTGCGTGGAAACTTTTTAAGACATTTCTGATAGGAAAAGATTTTTTTTTGCAGGGACAACAATCTCAGCCAACTGACACACAAATACAACCCAACACAGACTGTGCAGCCCCATGCTCTGGCACAGAGTCTTCCACTGTGGTTTTTGGCTCTTGCTCTGGCACAAAAGCCTCCACTGGAGTGACCTCAGGTAACTCCTGCTTGGGCCACAAGGTCTCCTTCAACCTCTGAAGTATTCCCTTTCTGGGTGGTTCTGAAAGCTCCATTATTCTGTTACTCTGTGTGCACGTGTTATGCCTCCCCCTGAAGAATTCCTGCATCATCATTTGCATGTAGTGGATCATCATACTGAGTTCTAGGAACATATCTTCTCCTTACATCAGGCTCCACACACTTCTTGCCATTCAAGACGACAGTATTAACCATGTCTGCCACCTCTTTGGCAATTATAACTGAAAAAATGTCTGTGGTTGGACTGCGGGCTTCTTCAGAAATGTCCAGAGCGTTGGCAAACGTCTGAGGAAGCATGTTGACCAGTGCGGAAAACACTTCCTCACAAGAAACTGTTTGCTTCTCAGGGAGTGACACCAGAACACATTTAGTGATCCTGAGTATGAGTGTCTTAAGTAACCTTATAGTCCTCTTCACCATTTCAATGTCAGGCTTTCCTGAAACCAATCCTGCCCACTGTTCTTTACTTGTCCCATCATTAAATGCCTTAATAATAGGATCAAGTTCCTCTTTGGCAATTCCAGTGATTTCATCTGTGTCCTTTACTTCCACAGACTGATGAGGAACACTTGCCTCTTCTAAAGTCTTTGTGTCGTCAGAGGTTGTTGACTTCTGCTGTGGCACAAAAGCCTCCACTGGGGTGACCTCGGGTGACTCCTGCTTGGGCCCAGCAGTCTCCGTGTACACCCTGGATAATTTCTGCACTTCAGTGACCTTTGGCATCCAGACCATGGCTTCGTCACTGTCAGAAATGATTGGTGGGATCCAGTTGAAAATGTTTCTACAACGCTTGGGTAGAGCAGTTTTCTTTCCTAAAGCCTTTCTCTCTGTAGACTTTGACAGAGAAAACACCTCAGGTTTTTCCTGCTCTGACACAAAAGCCTCCACTGGACTGACCTCAGGTGACTCCTGCTTGGGCCCAAAGATTTCCTTAAACCTCTTAAGTATTCCCTTTCTGGGTGGCTTTGAAGGCTGCATTATTCTGTCACTCTGTTTGCACATGTTATGCTTCACCTTGAAGAATTCCTGCATCATTTCTGCCATGTAGTCGATCATCATACCAAGCCGAGGTTTGTTAGTATATTATCCTCTCCTCACATCAGGCTCCACACACTTCCTGCCATTCAAGACGACAGTATTAACCATGTCTGTCACCTCAATGGCAATTACAAATGAAAAGCCATCTGTGGTTGGACTGCAGACTTCTTCAGAAATGTCCAGAGCGTTGGAAAACTTCTGAGGAAGCGTGTTGACCAGTGCGGGAAACACATCCTCACAAGAAACTGTTTGCTTCTCAGGGAGTGACACCAGAACACATTGAGTGATTCCCAGTACCACTTCCTTCAGTAGCTCCGTAAGCCTGTTCTCCATTTCCTCGTCAGGCTTTTCTGAAACCAATCCTACCCACTGTTCTTGACATGTCCTATCATAAAATGTCTTGATAACGGGACAAAGTTCCGCCATGGCAACTCCAGCAAGGTTTTTGTTCATCGTGTCGTTTACTTCCACAGACTATTAAAGAACACCTGCCTCTTCTAGTCTTTGCGTCGTCCTGCGTCCTGTTAGTCCCAAAAACACAAAAAAAAACATTTCTCAGCATGTCTGCATCTCCTCTCACACTAAAACACTTGACATTCTCCAACTCACTCACAGCAAACAGAGTAACACAGACTATCGTGTAAAATATCACGTTCACAACTTTTTTGTTTTTTTTGCCTTTGGAATACTAGTAAACAAAGACACCGTTCTGTATGCCACATAAGGAAAGCTAATGTACATGGCAGATTCAGGGTTTCTACACATTTTCAAGTAGAAAATTCCAGACTTTATACATTACTCAAAATACATGATCCCACCCTGACACACGCACCTCCTCACACAGAAAAGTTGACTTTAAGACACACTAAAATACAGATGTGTAAAGATGTGAAGCACATATGTTGTGCAAGTGCACACACAGGCTTACTAACTAACTAAGCTTACATTTACCCATTGTCGCGTGACTTTAACTCTGGTGGAATTAATGTGCATCCATACTATGTTGATCTAATGTACATGGCGTAGCAGTCCAACGAGATCACTGAGAGCATAAAGTATGAAGTATCAGATGAACATATTTATTAAATGCAACTTTGCAAAATAAACATGAATGGAACTGTATGGAACTTAGAACTTCTCCTGATCTTAGTTCAAAAAACTAAGAAACATGGAAGGATTTAAAAATATGAGCCTAAAATCTTTCATTGTGTCCACTAGAGGGCATCATATAGTCATAAATGGAAAGTGGTCAATCCTATTTTTGTTTAGCAGTTGGCAATGAGTACAACCGTAAATTACTTTACAATCACCTGTGAACACTGAAGTCTGGCAGAAAGGCTTCCTTCCATGTGATGGCAGCAGGAGAGGGGAAATAAAATAGAAGGCAGGGGCACGGAGGACATGACTTGTGGGTGAAAGGGAGTCAGGGGATAAAATCAGGACATGCTCCAGGGACTCCTTTCTCCCCAACAGACTCCGCTCCTCTGCTTAAAGTGGTCCACCAGATGTAGGCCAAGCAGCTTAAATCAACATATGAGGAGAGGTGAAAAACATATTGACCATCTATAGGGCTGCAGACAGCTCACATAGACACATGTGCATGCAGCCACCCTTTCACACACTGAGGTCAGCTTCAGAGGAATGCACGCACACACACACATATCCACCTCTGATCCTCAGTGTCACCCCATGCTGAGCAACATCATTTAGCCAGATTCTTGTCCTCTGGAGTAAAGTGTCTGTGTTAATTTACTCTGATGTCTGCTCTGTTGATTCGTCTAAGTGAAGTGTCCTTTATGTCTCATTGTCTGTTTTGACCATGTTTCTTCTGCTTCTCTCTTTGTCCATATCTAACATGCTACATCTCCTTCATATGTATCACATTAGCAGGTAGCAGCTGCCAGTCACACCTCTACAATGCTACACGTGAGAAAGACAAACATTGTGAAACTCACCTCACATCACATGGCAGGGTTTTTAGTGAAAATGTCCACAATGTGTGGGTTCCTACCTCTGAAGTAAAACCGGTGCATATGAGAAACTGCAGCAGGATAGCTAAGGCAGAAAGGTAATGTAATGATTTTCTGTATGTTAGTCTGAAAGGCTCCAGACCTGAGACCACCACAGGTGGATCCACCAGGAGCTTCCTCTGTCAGCTGAGGGAAAACAAAGCTGAGACAACATCCTTATTATGTTTCAACAGAGGTGAAGTTCAGAGCAAAAGCCTAGATTGTGAGACATGCAGCCCGAAGAAATAGATTGTATGAAGTTTTGAGGACAGCCATGTTTGCCATTTAGAAAACTTTTACCCACAATGCAATATAACAGCTGACAGTTTATTCAGAGATCCACATGTTTTCCATCTTTTCTAAGGTTCAAGAAACAAGACAACAGACTGAGAGGTGATAAAAGTATCTTCACTTCACAGACAAATATCTGACCACACAGGTCTTCTTAGAGATGGTCCCCTGTATTGTTGAAAGACAGTGGAGGCTTCTTGACAGTGGCATAAGAGCAATGATGCAAACTGTGTCTCCTGCCAACCAGACAGCACTGATGAAAAAAAAAGATGAAAAGTTTAGGCAATGATGAAACTCTGACCTCACAGGCAAGAGCTGAACCTGCCGTTTCCTCCTCCTCCTCTCAATCACGTCTGCAGGGAACAAGCCACTCCAATCCATTAAAGTCATTAAAATCAGTTTACTCTAACATGTTTGTTAAAACAGCACCAACTACTAAGTAATAAATAAAAGCTTTTACTTAGCTTTCTGAATTATCAGTAATTTTAGGGTCAAGAACTACATGCCCATTTGTCTACATGTGCAACCTCATTTCATCACCACTGCCCAGATGCTGGCATCCCTCTGTGGAGCAGCTGAAATCAAACAGTTATGAAACTTCTTCTGTCTCCTGCGTTGGCTCATCAACGACTTGAGGAAATCCAGTCGGACCATATTGCACGCACGTCTCCCTTTCAACTGGCTCAACAGTGGGATGACCAGCTGCCTTCATAGAAGAAACATAAGATTCATTCAGGCTTCTCTGCTCTGCTGCATTCCTCTCTTTACACACTCACACACACTGCTTATGTAATCTATACGTACATCCATGAAATTATGGTTTATATGTTTGTGCCTGTGTGTGGACTGGACACTGAAGTGTGTGAAAGGACACTGGGAGCTCTGTATGACGCCAGTCTTACACTGCAACAGATGTGTTACAGCAGTAGATGTACAGGCTGGAAACCAGATGTCCCACTGTGTGTGTGTGTGTGTGTGTTCTTTAAGCACGAAGACACAGGATCAGTTTTTACATCCATGTTTTATGTATAGGTAACAATTATTCCCAGAAATGATTGTCCCTCTTTCACCTTCTGAAGGAGCGAAGAGGTCCATAAAACTGGCTCACACACACGTAAACACACCTCAAATTAACACAGGCACACACCTAATTCATGCATCAATTAGTTTCCTCGTTAAACTGCCACGACAAGTGTTTAATACACACTCCTCTTGTCACCTTTGAATGGAAGAATAAAATACAGGCATCCTCACACACACACACTCAAACAAACACACACACACACTTCACCCTGCAGCTCTTTTACGATCTTAATGTGTCTTTAGACAGAAACTGGTTAAAGACCCACTGAGGAGGATTTCTTTCTTTCTTAGCAAATCTAATTCCTGAATGGGAGATCACGACTGAAACACGTGTGTTCATGACACTTAATCATTTGGGGTAAAACCTTGGTGAGATAAGCTCTCTTCCTGTCCTGTTGTGTCTGTATTGAGATGGCAATGAGAACTAGTGGAGGCCCTCAGATAGAGAACACGATGTGAGGAGTATCAATGGGCAATGAAACAACAATGAGGAGACGGCCTTGCACATGCAGCAATGTGTTTTGCATCATGTGAGGAAGTTAGTTATTAAACAGTCTGTGTGGTGTTTGCTCACAGATGAGAGGCTGAACTCACAGTTTGAGGCAGTTTGAGTTTAAAAGTTTGAAAAATTCTCAGCAGTTTATGGCTGTCGATGAGAAGGCTGCACACACACACACACACACACACACTGTAACCTCTGAAACACACAGGGCCCCCACAAATTTGCTCACCAGGAATATTTATGCTGCTGCGAAATCTGTGTTTTCCATTTTTCCTAGAATCAGCCTTTTACAGTGAGTCATCTGAATGAAGGTTTTCACTGATTCAGGGTGTGTGTGTTAGTGAGAGAGCAAGAGAGAGAAAGAGAGAGAGTGTGTGTATATGGCTGCTTGAAATGCTTGCAAGGTTTACATCTCACTTCAAGGGCTTTGAAGGGTTATGGTGTTATCGTGGCACCTGTATCTCACTTGATTGAAAATCTTGTAAACACATGAAGACGAGAGAGAAGATACAACAGATAAGGAAACGGAGAGTATTTACTGCTAATGTAAATATTTATGATTCGTTTTGATACAAAAAAATCCAGCAGGTTTACGAAGAAGCTCAATGTGGCTCGATCCGGCTGTGTACTTGTATGCTAGGCCTCTTTTTCAGAAGTCTAAACAGAGGAATGTGAAACAAATGTGCAGCCTACAGGTTTGCTTCAGCAGCATCAACAGGAAAGTGAAGGAATTCCTTCCCTGCAGGAAATCTGTGCAGTGATCTTTTAATTTCCTCAGGATCAATTTGAAAACTCATTTGTAGAGCAGGGAGCCTGACTGTCAATAAAAACTGAGACTCAGATCTGTGTGTGAGTGAGTGATGAGGTAGAGTCGTGCAGCTCTCTCTGCAGATTCTGTCGACTGATTATGCAGAAAGCTTGAGGTCTTTTGTGGTAACTGTGTTTCATGTGCATGCAGCTTTGGAATCACTACCTCGGCCGTTGTGCAGTCTTCTTTGGTTTTAAGGGCTTGTCACGCAAGGAGGAGTCCTTACAGCATGATGAAGAGGTGGGCTGGTGAGGTCACACACGTGAGGCAGAGTTTTAGGTCACAATCAACCATCTGCAAGCAGAGAGTCACTGTCTAACTCATGCTGGTAACTGCTTTTGGTCTTCTTCCCCTGACTCTTTATCTTGCTGTGTTCGTTCTTTTTGTTTGTGATAATTACACTGAGTCACAGCCTCCAAGATGCCTGGGTGTGTCTCGCACAGGATATTTATTCGTTTCTTCCCTGTCGTTTATCACTACGAAGTCAGCCTTTAGGGTCAAGTGCAGCAGGAGCAGAGACCGAGATCAGAAGCTGAAGGAAAGGCGTTGCTCTTCAGTATAATCACTGGGTTGGGTTTTGCTGGTCTGGCCTTAAAGCATCACCTTCCTGTCAATCACTGGCACACGTACACACAACCCATACCTAAACATACCATAAATACAGACATACTAAAAATGCTGGAACATGGAAGATAAAAGAATCAGAGGACTATATTTAACCAGTGGTTGGTTATTGAGCTCAGTTTAAAGCTGTTTTAGAAGCTGTAAATCTTCCATTTATTTTTCACATTCAACACAATGGAGCCAGATTTGTCTGGTTGTTTCCCCTCCATGCTGCATCATCCATCTTTTGCTGTTAAATGTGGGGATGTTTCAGCATGTCTCTCATTTTGCTGTGAACACGCATTACACATCACAACAGTGTCTGGATCTGGATTGAGTTTACTCAATTCGACACATCCTCACACATTTTTGTTTGCCTTCCGAAGATTTCCATGCCAACATATGTAGTGGTTTGGACATGGCAGAGAGAGAGAGAGAGAGAGGAGGGGGTGGCATATGATCTTCCCACCCAAAGTGTTTTGCCAGTGTGTTTCATACAGCCCCCTTGTTTTTACAGAATAATTGTTCTATAGGTTAAACAACCTGAGGGACACGTGTGGAGGCATCACGTTTAAAAACATAGATGTGGTCAGATATCTATACTCCAATATCAAACATGATATGTCACACCCTTTCTGCTGGCTGTGTTCTATAGAATAATATTATTGTGCTGAAATATTCAGGCCATAGGTCAGAGCGTGAGAGATAGCAGAGGTGTAAAATACTCTCCCACAGGTGCTTTGGCATTGTAAACCTCAGAAAATCTCTCGTGCCTTTTTGTAACCTCCACATGTCTTTGATTCACCACCACCACCACCACCACCCGGGGGCACCACAAAGGGCTTAACAGCCACTGCTAAGTATGCACTGAGTGTCTGCACATCTTGTTTTTATTTTATGTGACATAAGATGAGACGGGAGAGTGTGTGTGTGCGTGTTTTTCAGAGGGCATGGGATACAACACTGTGGTGTCATTTGACATCCAGTCGTGTTTTCTCATTGTTTCTGTGGCTCACCAGTGCTCCACCAATGAGAAAGGGGGTCTGCACACACACCCACACTGGACAGATCTGTCTAAAGATATCATGGATGATGATGCAGGTGATCAGACAGTGGGCCCCTGGCCAGGAGAGTGTAGCAGAACCCCACATCACACCCCCGACACTGGAGAAAGATCTCCACTGTTTTAGTTGTTATGTAACTCTCTTACATTATTGATTGTCCTTGTGGGATGCTGTAGAAGTTTTGTACCTTGTGCAGGTCAGTTTGGTTGCACACAATGCTCCTCAGTCGCTTCCGTCAGGGCCTTTTCATGCCAGAGCGATGGTTACGCATCAAAAAGCATTACTCTAACCCAAAGGTCATTATAACTTAATTTAAAATAACAGAACATGCAGGAAATGATGTAAGCTGCTATCAGAGGAGAACAGGGTGTACTCGAGTAAATGTTATTTTTATCTCTTTGCACTGTTTCATTCAGGTCACGCATCAAGGGTTAACAGAAACAATGTGAACATTATTTTGTGTGAAGTATCCAAGTACACAATATGTATTTTTACTTTTGACACATTAAGTACATTTCATGAGACTTTAACTTATAATGAATAGATTTTACTCACTGTTTAAATAAATTCTGCCGTTGTTTAAATGTGTGATGTGTCTTTTCATGTTTTCTGCACAGATCAGCTTCATTGATCGCTGACAGCTGACAGGACCGTGTAAGTGAAACCTGCTGCGCTGCCAGCGCTCCCCCCTGGAGGAGGTTTGTGAATGATCTCTCCTCTGAGCTCGGACAAAGTTTAATCTCCGCCCTCGAACCTCCAGCCAATCCTGTTTGAATATTCAAATGAGCCACCCATAAAGATGACTTGGAGCGGCAACTGTGACAGACCATAAGAAAGTTCACTCTTAAATCGCAACTCCACACCACTCTGTGACCGGTATTTAACACATACCAGTGGATATACAGCTGTGCGACCCAGAGAACTTTTTACTCAGGACTTTTTTTATCGGAAAAAAACGCTTCAATAATATGGGAAAAGAAAATATCAGTTTTTTAACTGTTTGGATAATTTTGGGTAAAATCTTTGTTACTTTTTCTTCAGAGCCTGAACCCACCACCAACACCACCAGCACTGTTTTTGGTAAGACTCACAAAACATTTGTATTTTATTGCAGCTCTGATAAACACATGCGGAAGCAGGTTAATTAATGCACGCTGTTCAGTGCTGACCGGGAATAACCCCGTGAATAGCCTCAGGTCTGCAGGTCTATCCCATTTTTTACACTATTCAGCTCCATGTGTGCGTGAAGAAAAGCTGCAAGTCTTTTGTCTGCGAAAGACAAAAGAAGAAAACATTAACACTGAAAGTCTGTTTTTAAAGGAAATATAAATCATACTTTTATTTTAAAACTTAAAAATCACTGAAATAAAAGTATAGTGTTTCATTTTGCAGTTTTTTTCCTCTTTAGATTTAAATTTATTCCCGTGTTTTATTATTATGAATTGTCAGCCATTGTGAAAGTTTTGCTAGTAGAAAGTAAGATGAGACAAAAGGGGGCGACACTGTCATGCTTTATGTCCACTGCTGAGAGAAGCTGTCACTCATTAGAGCTGAGAAGAGCAGCAGAAGTCTTTTTAGGTTTCATTTCAGCAGGATCACATTGACCCCAATGGCTTCATACCTGTAATAATAATGTGATAAATGGTCCTCTATATTTCTGTCATAATAACAGCTCACTGCATACTGTCTGTTTGTGTGTGTTGGAACAGTAAACAGCACAGTCACCTCCACGCCTCTGCCGACCACAACTGAATGGATCACAGACTACACTGACATTGTGTCCAGGTTTTCCCTGCGCACTGCGGACATCCCAGATGATGACATGTGCTACATAGTGGCCGGCAGGCCCGAGACCATCAAAGAGTGTGAATTCAATCCAGAAACGCAGAGCTTCATTGTGATTCATGGCTGGACGGTACGTCAGAGGGGTGTTCTTTTTTATCTATATGTGTGATATAAAATGAAAACCTAAAATAATTTATGAAGAAAACGATCATAAATGTCCATCTGAACATTTAGAATTGTGACATGTCTATAGCATGAAATGCACTTTTATATGCAAACAGGGGAGTGTATGCAGTTCCAACAGTCCATGCATCTTCAATAATGTGATTTAGAGCCAGTCATGCTGCAAAATGTGAACCTGATGATGCTTTGGCTGCTCTCCAGCAGCACAAAAAGCCCAGTAAATCACCTCATACTGTAGCTGACCTCATGTGTGTGTGTTACTATAGGTAACAGGCATGTTTGAGAGCTGGGTGCCCAAGCTGGTGTCTGCCCTGTACGAGCGTGTGCCCAGTGCCAATGTGATCGTTGTGGACTGGCTGACCCGCGCCAACCAGCACTACCCGACCTCAGCAGCCTACACCAAACTGGTGGGCCGGGATGTGGCCAAGTTTGTAACCTGGTTACAAGTAAGTGTTTTTGGGGGATTGCCAAAATGATCACAGTTCTATGAAAAAAAAGTGTGTTTTTCATGTTGTCATGTTGTGTCCCTCGGTGAGGGCTGCTGCTGACTGACTGGTTATGATTTTAAAAGGCTGTAAAGACATTTTATGGTCGTGTCTGTGTCTCAGAGCAGAGCAGAGTGCGTAGGAGAGCAGAGGGTTTGTTTGAACAGTGTCGAGGCAGAAGAAGGGAGTAAGGGGCACTGGCACGAGTAATACTCTCATGTATTTACATGACTTTCAGCTTTAAAGCTTGCAAAGATTAGGCAAAGCATAAAATGCATTCTATAATCCTTGTTTTAGGATAAACTTCATGTTGCAGCAGAATTTTTCCAGCATGTCTGTATTTATTAAAGCATTGTCTCTCCCTCTTCTGCAGAACGAGCTGCAGTTGCCCTGGGAGAGGCTTCATCTGCTGGGTTACAGTCTGGGAGCGCACGTGGCTGGAATTGCTGGAGATCTCACTGACCACAAAATCAGCAGGATTACAGGTGAGAGTGTTAACTCAACCGATGGATCATGCTCTGCTTGTATTGTAGGTTTAATGACAGAGGGTCATGGTCTGCTGAGCATTTTAACCTGCCCTGTTTAAGCCAAAGCACGTTAATGTGTCAGTCTGTGAATGTATGTGCTCCTGGAAAAAAACACAAACACGCACCAATGAATCATAATCTGTTAAATTCCAGGCCTGCATGGTGTTGAGTGGATGTAGCCAATCGGTGCCAGTCAATGGGTCCAAACCCCCTTTGTGTCTTATTTTGTCACTGTGAAGTTGATCCAGCTTTGAAATCTCTCTGACCTGCTTAGAATAATGGTCTGTTTACTGTGAGCAAGCAGCCCATTAAGAGCCCACAATCGCTGCCTCACGTGGTTTCGAAGCCTCAACAAAACAAGCACTCAGAATGGTTCTAAAGAAAGATCAAACAATCTGCTCCTCAGGTCTGGACCCTGCTGGACCCACCTTCGAGCACGCAGACGATCAGAGCACACTGTCCCGAGGCGATGCCCAGTTTGTGGACGTCCTGCACACCAACACCAGAGGCTCCCCGGACCGCAGCATCGGCATACAGAGACCAGTGGGTCACATCGACATTTACCCCAATGGAGGCACCTTCCAGCCGGGCTGTGACATCCAGAACACCCTGCTGGGGATTGCATCAGCAGGGCTCAAGGGCCTCCAAAGTATGTCACGCAACCTCGAACCTCCTTGAATTTAATGTCAGGATTTGGTTTAGTGACATTGTGTTCATGTGTAACAAACATGAGTCTTCACTTTGATGTGGCTGCACCATAAATACACCTCCACCCACATTAGTGGATAAATAAAACATGTTTACACTCTGTCTGACTGCATAAAAGCTTTAGGGGCTACAGTATAAAGGGTTTTTAACTCCATTTAAGTCTTACCTAATTATTTCTTCCTGCTTTTTTGCTCTCATCTGTTTTAATTGAGCAATACAGAATTAAGTGAGAAGTGCCCTCTGGGTCACCAAACATAAAAACACATCAGGAAATCATTTTCCTGCTTCGCATGATGTCATCTGAGAGGATGACGTTCCTTTTTTTAACGCTTTCGCTTCTCTTTGTGTTGCAGATGTCGACCAGCTTGTCAAATGTTCCCACGAGCGCTCCATCCACCTGTTCATCGACTCTCTACTCAACACCCAGCAGCAGAGCATGGCCTACCGCTGCAACTCCAAAGAGGCCTTTAACAAGGGGCTGTGCCTCAGCTGCAGGAAGAACCGCTGCAACAAGCTCGGCTACAACATCAACAAGATCCGCACGGCCCGCAGTGCAAAGATGTACCTTAAGACTCGTGGAATGAGTCCTTACAAAGGTAAATAACACACACCTTTGTTTCCTTTAATGCAATGCCAGAGATTAAAATCTAGTGCACAAAAATCGGTCTGGATTTAATGAGGATTACTGAGAGTTAATTCACATACATACCATAATTAAAGTAATCCTCAGTGCCTGAGCCGCTGCTGTGTGAATGTGCCTAGAATTAATATTATTACAGTGAGTGTTGATACAACTGGACTGTGCACGATTTGTGATTAGGACAACACTTAATGTCAGCACCCACTCTGTTCCACAAGTGCCAGGAGGTCACGAGAAGAAGAGGTCATGGGTATTTTGGTGATTGCGAGTAATGCTACACCTCTGCATGTGACACTCTAGCAATGGAAAAATGTATTTAAGAGTTGCACTTTGGCAAAAGTCGTCAGTGCCATCGTTAGACACCTTTTGGATGTTATTAAGGAGATGCAAAGTATTTCCAGGATTTAAATGCAGCACATGAACAGTCACATGAAGACAGGGATCAGTGTTACATAAAGGCTTTTCCGGTGTTAAGTTGTGTTGTTGGTCTCCCTCCATGCAGTTTTCCATTACCAAGTGAAGGCGCATTTCTTCAGCAAGGACCAGCTGAGCTTCACAGAGCAGCCGATGAAGATTTCTCTGTTTGGAACCCACGGAGAGAAGGAGGACATTGCATTTGTCCTGTACGTACATGACATACACACAGACATGCACCTGTAGATTACACCTAAACATGAGGTCAGCAAAATGAGGGCTGTGGTGCACATGTGGCTTGATTGCCAGAAAAGCCTCCACAGCCTGTCGGAGGACAGTTTAATCTGACCAGTTTGATCTCTCACTTTAACCCTGCAGGCCCATCCTTAATGGTAACAGCACTTTGTCCTTCCTCATCACCACTGATGAGGACATCGGAGACCTGATGATTGTGAAGCTGCGCTGGGAGAAGGACGCCATCCTCAGCTGGTCTGACTGGTGGGGCAGCAGCACGTTCCACATCCGGAAACTGCGCATCAAGTCTGGGGAGACTCAGTCCAAGTAAGTTTCTAAGCTGCCACCACAGGACGCATCGAGCAGACTGAAAAGTCTGACAGCGTCTTAAATAATGATTTTTTTTTCTCGGTGTGGTTTCAGGGTGATCTTCAGTGCAAAGGAAGGAGAGTTTGCTTACCTTGCAAGGGGAGGAGAAGATGCAGCCTTTGTCAAGTCAAAAGAGGACAACATGAACCGTAAAGAAAAACTGTAAGTCACTCCAAACATATGAAGTTATTCTGAGAGTGTGTCACAAAAAAATTGTGAGTCTGAATCCAAAACAGTGGACAGTATAGAATGCCAGCATTGATTGTTGCACTTAAAAACAGTAGGTGCTGTAGATCAATCTTAGCTTCCTGGTTTTCTAAGCTCATGTTTTTTGTCTGTTTTCCCCTCAGGATGCACAAGCTGAAAATGCAGGGCAGCCTCTTTGAGCAGAATGATGCTTAAAGTTGCACTGGATCACATGACAACACGCACGTCATCCATCTCTTCATACATAGCCAAAGATGGACAGCACACAGCAACGCTGGAGAAGCCTTTGCATAATGTCACACATAATGAATGCTGTGTGTTTTTTAATTTCCTGATTTTTTTTTTGTCCCAGTACAACCTCACAACCTCATCCACAGTGCTAGAAATCAGTCTCTCTACAAATTCTGCTGCTGAAAATTGTTACAGGATTCTTTTCAATGAAAAAAAAAATAGTAGCTCTTGCTGCTTTGTAATCATTGTTATGCTTTTATATCCTATATGTACTGTTTATACTGATTTATACTGATGTGTTTTCTGTTTTTTTGTGCCTATGTGAACTTGGATTATTGTGATGTATAAATGATTCAGAGTGACTGGCATAATTCAAGCACATCTTTGTTAGTTTTTTTATTGTCCTTACTTAACCACTAATTGCCAACAACAGGGACCAAAGATTTACTGTCTAGTGAATGAAGAATCACAGTGGTCTTTGTAAATACCTTTAATCAATATGTTTTTTTTATCTGTGTTAATATCTGATTTCTTGAAGCCTTGTTTGTTCTGTGATTACGTTGGTTATTGTGTCACTGGTCACTTTAAAGGGCCCCTGCTAATGTTAAGTAGACATTAAGGTCACTGAGATTTGCATTCTTTAGCTTTTTCAAACATTACAGTAATGTCTCCTTAATAGTTTTATGAATGGTCAACAGTGTTTCACCTGAAACATTTTACCTCACTGAGTCAGTCTGCGACATTCTGAAAGGTCAAATATTACAAATCAATGTTAAAAATCACCCTAAAAAGCCTTTTTGTTGTGATTTGTGATGGACTGGCCAACATGATAGCCATAAAACATCTCAAGAATACTTCATTTTGTATTTATTGATTGTACATTTATACATTTGTATATGAAGCTGTAATATATTTTAGCAGGCTTCCATTGTCTTCTGTATTTTTTTATACCATCGACTGAAGTGTTTTTATGCACAATTCTTTGGAGGGATCGATCAAATTGATCTTTATGCCAGCTGCTGACTGCATGGACTTTTTATGAACTGAAATGCAGTGCACTTTTTCTTTTTCTTTTTTTTTTAAAGAAAAGAGCCCAGGAAGGGGCGAATAAAGAGATGAACCACATATCAATATATTTCTTTACTGCTCCAGCTGCTTTTAACGATTTATTAAATAATTAAAACATGTATGATTGTGATGGATACTCATCACTTCATGAACATCAAAGCTGTACACATAAACAGGGTTATATCATCCCACACACACTCGTCAAGCAGTTTATTAGGAGCACCAGATCAATCATCAATCAGCCAGACAGGCAGCAGCAGTGCAGTATGACCACAGCAGAGATTCCTCTTCTACTGGCCAACCGGGCAGAAACACACTTTATTTTACAGATTTATTTTAAAGTGCATGATGTATCTTTTAGATGTATTTTTTTAAAACATTCTTTCAGTGGTGTGTCTGTGGCTCCAGCTGCATCCTTTGAAGGACACTGTTTTTTGGATGTTGTCCTAAGGTCACATGGAGCACTGTAAAATCTCCTCTGAGCAGCCTTTCCTGTGTCAGAAAGCATTGCCCCTGTCACTGAGCGGCAATGGCTGCTGTAGATGATACTCAGGTCTTTGCAGGGAACATAAAATCTGTCTCTGCTGCAGCGTTGACCTTGGGATGGGTAGGAGGTCAAATCTAAAAGAGACCGATGGGACAGTCTTGGTCTACTGATATTGGTCCTTAAATGAAACCTTTGAATGATTGCTCTGTTAAACTGAAACATAACTCATTATTTGGTTCCAGTATATTTGTGTCCAGAATCACTGGATGGACTTTATGAAATTGTTTTTAGAATAGGTTGACTTGGAAATTAATTTTCCCCTCTGGGATCAATTAAGTATCTATCTATTTTTCATACAGCCACGTGTGAGATGTGGAAGCGAGCCACAAAGTTTATGAGTTGACAGGCCTGCTTGATAACAACTGTCCCATCATGTGAAGACAGAAACAGCCACAGCACTGGACGAGTGCCACCTGTGGTCTAAAGCCTGCCACATTCAGCGGCTTGATATTGATGTCACTCGGCTGAACTACATCTCCATGCTGGATTACGACCGTGTTGACAGCCCACACCCAACATGTTTTAATAGTATAGGATTATAGCTGCTTGTTATCACTAAGCCAGCTTTGCTAAAAATTCAGAACACATTACGTAATGTTTAAGCAGTCCACAGTATGACTGAGACAAAACAACATGCTGGAGCTCTGACTCCATGAGTGTCTGGATTAGTTCCTGTAACAGAGGATCCCACTCGACTGTTTAAAGGGAGGAAAGTTATTGTGCAACAGTTTGGATCTGGGTAAACTTAAACTCATAAACTCATGTTTATGTGGAATTTCTTCCAGTGGTTCAAAACCTCACAGGGCACAGTGACCCTCAGCTGTTTTAATTGTAATGTTTATATCTAGTGTTTTGTTTTGTTTTTAATGCAGACTGTTGAGAAAAGCTTGATTACACCTTTAAACCAAAAGAAACAAAAAGTCAACATCTAACAACGTTTCATTCTTAATGTGCAAAGACTAATATTTGAAAAAAGGAGGATTTAAGAATGTGTTAAAGTTAAATCCAAATAAATAAATGCCAGGATGCAGTTTTAGTTCAGTTTTTTCCCAAGCGTCACTCACATCATATACTGCTCAGAAGAAACTAAATTTAAAGATGTGAATAAGGTTCTTACTGGGTCTGAGGCAGATGACCTGAGGCACACAGAGAAATAAATCATGAGTTCATTAATTACAGGATCAGAAATAACTGGAGGAGCAAACTTACTGGGGAATCACTGGAAAAAGCAGCAAATCAAAATACTTCAGCACTTGGTGATGACCGTCGGCCTGTGTTTTATTTGCGTACATCGTTTATATTCAGAATTGTCTTTAGGTGAATGTACAGAAATCCAGAACCTGACTCCAGAGCAAGCAGTTGAAATGAAAACTCCACTTTAACAGAAGGGACCAATCAAGTAAAGTAGGAAAAGAGGAAGATAAGATGAAGGGGATGAAAGAGAGAGGAAGAGGAGAGCGATTGGATGGTTTGGGGCAAGCTAAACCAAGTGTTGTAATTATTTATATTACAGCTGACAAATTAGCTGAGTGTACAGTATGAGTGCTGAGTAGGTCAGATGTAAACTCTCCTTTATTCTGCTTTAAACCTACTAATGTCCAGAACAGACTGTTTACTTGCTGCCTGTTGATTGGCTGTTGTAATGAGATACAGATTTCCCAGAATTCATCACCTTTAAAAACAACACTGCTAATTCAACCTCATGTTCTCCATGTGCAGTCATAAATGGAATCAAAATATTTATATTAATATCTGCTTCCTTAGAAAAAGGAAACAAAAACATGTTTACCTTTCAGTGTACTCTCTCCAGTCTTTTTGGGTCTGAACATGTGATCATGCCATTCCTAGAAAAAACCTTAGGAAATCAGTCTTGGAAGTGCATACAAATGAAAAAACACTTTATTCTCTCCAAACTGCTTGTCCAGGTTCTCTTTCTGCTGGGACCCACAGTTCTCTGCTGTGGAGGTCTGGCATCTGGCATCAGATTCACTCTGCTCTTCATCATCACGGTTCAGTCTTTTCCCCAGCAAACATGAGGACGGCCGGATCTGAACTGCTGCAGCAGCAGCAGAGAAAAAACAAACACATGCAGTCACTGTTTTCAGAGAAAATGTTGTCATGTTCATAGAAGAGTGGGAGCTCATGGAGCCAGCTGGTTTGTTGTGGGAGCTTCGTCTCCTGCAGCAGAACAACACTCAAGTAAAGAGTGGTTTTCATTTTGATATACAGAGTGTAGAAGCTCAGACGTTTATGAAATAGCTCTATGTTGGTCATGTGAAGACAGAGCTTCAGATGCTGGAGAGATCTCAGGGATAGACATTGTTCACTGTCATAATTTCACATGGTGAGACTCTCTCTTAGTGGAGGACACAGAGAACAGATTTTATCAAAAGGTCACTAGGTTTACTGTTGTGTGTATCCTTGAAAGCTTCCTACATGAAGCACTTAGTCCTCAGTAGAACTCTGAGGTGCACTGGAGTTTATAAATGAGGCTCTTTTCGCAAGTTTAATCAGGAAGACTCTGTTCTCTTTATCATTGATTAAAGCACTCCATTCACCAAACTTCTCTCCATCCGCCTCCCTGATCTCTCGTTCTCCACCCTTCTTTCCCTCTCTTGCTCTCTCTCTTTAACCTCCCACTCCGGCCAGGTCATTAACAGACAGCACCTCCCTCCCCAATCAGCTGTCGGTCCTTCCCTCACCTACCCAATCACGGCTTAGTCTTTCGCCTCTCCTCCAGCTGCCTTTCATATTGACTCTGGTAACCCTCCTCCACCCCAGGCACCGCCAGATCCATGCCAGTTCAAGCCCCTCCTCTCTCCTATTCTCCAGCCTTCTTCACCACCACCACCAGGTCTAGACCCCGGGGGCACATCTGATTCTAGCGGCCTCCCCTCCTGCTCTTTCCCCCTCTTTTTGGATGTGCTCATCGTGTTGGGATCTAAAACGCCAAAGTACATTCCGATCATTTGTACTGCAATAATTTCACTCCCATTCAGTCAGGAGTCTCTCCTTACTTATGCTTTAAACATGTTCATGTAAATAAAACTATAACTGCATTAGCAGCATTGTTAATTCATAACAACACTGTCAATGTTTTGCTGTCAGCAGACAAACCTCACTGTTCAGCTGACCTTCACAGTCACAAACTTGTTACGCATCAACCATCCCCTCCTCGGCCTCTCGCCCGGTTTGTCTTGGCATCTTTTGCTGAAGTTTTGGGCAACAAATCAGCTGCTGTGGAGCCAACTGCTTTTGCCTGAGTATGAGCACATAATCTGGCACATAACAGCATTTTCACTCAGCCTGTTGCTTTTTTGCTGTAGGTCAAGAGTCAGAGTTTTAAAGTCATGTATGCAAATAATAGCTGTGTATGTGTGAGTGCTATAGTGTCAGTGCAGGCTAACAAAGGAGTTCAGTGACTGCTCAAAGGTTACACTAATATTTTTCCCAGTTTCTGAAATTATCAAATACGACACCACTACACACACTCTAGAAAGAGGAGTTCCCCATTCTTACTTTCAAAAGTCTGTCCCTTCACATGATTCTGATATTTTAATCTGGTTAATTAATGATAATTATTGCAAATCTTACATTCCTTAAAAATGTTTTTTTTTACTATGTTAGGAGGACTTTCTTCTTTCTCAAGCTGCAGCCCTTGAACTTAGACACAGTTTCTGGCTGAACTGGGGCGGTTGCATTGCATTGTGGGTAATGGTATGAAGGAGCTTCACTCATCCTTGACCTCAAAACTGAAGATGGCCGCTGAGTGCATCAGAGTTCTGCAAACTGCTACATTGTATTTTGTGTTGGATCATGATTAATTTGTCATTCTCTCTTTCTTTTTGGAGAATACAAATAATGTAAAGCACCACTTTTTAAAACAAAACCAGCATATTAATTATAATTGATGTAAACTGTCTCACTAATGCCTGATGAGTGTAAAAGATCTTCTGTTGTCCTTGAGAGTCCTGCAGTGTGACACAGCAATGTAGGTGACCGGTGACGCACTTCAGAGTGTGTAGCTATTACACTCATGACCTGCATCCAGCCTGCATATTGAACCAGAGGTCTCAGAGGTCTTCAGTGATTACAGTCCAAACATACAGGGCTACAAATGATACAGTGGGAACATTTATTACATCAGAAATAGTGTCAGTGTCTGAAATTAATCTCTTTGGAGAAAACCTCATGTTCATCTTTTTTTCAGGTTGCATTAAATGCACTCAATTTATGCACATTTTTGCAGTGTTCTCCATGCACTGTGAAGCACATTTTATAATTTATTTATTGTTTAATTATTTTTGAAATATTATGCATATGTGTTTTCTGCAGGCATCATGGTTTTGTTTAGTGATTTACACAAATAAAAAAGGACACTTCAACCATCCCAGCATGCAGTGCTAATCGATCCCTGGTGTTGGCTCTGTTATGTGGGACAAACATACATTGACTGAATGTAAAAGCACTAAACAGTGTGCATTGTCCTAATGAGTCTGCCCTGCCAACCTGTGCTGTTAACTCTCCTCATAAAGCAGACTAATGATTTACTTTACAGATATTTTTCCCTTCCCCGCCCGGGGGTCAGCAGCCAATGGCTCGTCAGAACTTCAGTAGTGCTATTTAAGACGCAGCCAGTCCAAGGTGGTTCAGATTTCAGTGCAGTGCGCGCAACAGGACGCGCTGGATTAAAGGAGAAGCAGGAGAAGAAGGAGCAGGAGGAGGATTATTTCTGTATCAACACGCTGCGGGCTGCGACAGCTTTTACTTTTGTTAAAGACGTTTTTCTCTGAGCAGGAATAGTCTGGTAAAGAAATGAAAACTTGGCAGGTTCTGCTTCTGTACGTCGTGGCGTTGAATGCAGCTGTGCAGCATGTGACGTGCCTGGAAGAGGAGCTCGCCGATTCAGTTTTTGGTGAGTTGCCAGTTTTAACATTAGGTGTCAGTCACAGGAACAGACCTTTGTCTGGATCCACACAGCCTGCACATACTGTGCGGTGGAAACTCTGCTGTGGATCTGTGTGGAATGTGTGCGCAGTGTGAGCCGGGTATGTGTTTGTTTCTGTGCTTTATTGTCATTAACGGCCTTTACAACATGCTATGGATCACGTGTCTATGACTAAACTCGTCTTTGTGTGTGTGCTTTTTTTTGGCAAACTTTCATTCGCTGCTATTGAGCGTGAGAGACCTGATGGAAGTGTTCCACTCTCAGAAAGCAGCAGGACGTCAGGGAGGGACAGAGAGGGGGAAACAATGAGGCAGCCCAGTGATCTCATCAGAACTTCTGATCCAATGTTAAATGAATTGATGTTAACAATATGGGCCCCTAAAACTGCTCCAACTTTTCACCATAGCTACATCTCCTAATGTTGGTGTGGGCCTGGCCTCCAACGCCCTACCCCCCACTCTGAAAACCCCAGTTGAGTTGAGTCAGCTGACTTTGTCAGGACCAGTGAAACTTGGGCAGATTATAGTCAGTGACGTGGAAGGAACAGAGCTGGGAAAACCCTCAGGGTTTCTATATGGAGGTCAGGTCTGATCAAGTGAACCCCAGTAACCCCTGAGCACTGATCTCAGTCAAGGTAGGATCTCATTTACTGAGGGGCCCTGAGGGGCTTATTGCAGCCAGTCAGGCATCATGTGGACCCCCAGCCAGAGCTTTAGATAAGGTTTACCCATCTATCCAAAACACCAGCGAGACAGAGGTGCCTCTTCTTCTCTTCTTGGGACAAATGTCCTCATAAACCATGTCTATCTCCTCTGTCAGGTAATGTCCTCGACCCACTCAAAGACCTTTTGGACCACAAGGATGACAGTAACACAACTGTTGCCAAATTCTCCCTCCGCAAACCATCACATCCTGACGACGACCTGTGCTACATCATTCCTGGAAAACCAGACTCTCTGGCAGCATGCACCTTCAACAGCACCTCTAAAACCATCTTAGTCATCCACGGATGGACGGTGAGCCTGTCCTGACCTGCACCATGGATTCAAAAATAACGCATGTTTTTGTCCTCAAGTAGCACAGTGTTTCTGCTGGTGTGTTAATGTTCTGGCTGTCACTTCAACAGCTGAGCGGCATGTTTGAAAGCTGGGTGCCAAAGCTGGTGTCAGCGCTCTATGAGAGAGAGAACACGGCCAACGTCATCGTGGTGGACTGGCTCAGCTCGGCTCAGAATCACTACGTGGTTGCTGCTCAGAGAACCAAGGCTGTGGGACAGGAGATCGCCCGCTTCATCGACTGGATCGAGGTCAGTGGGGTTACGGTTTGACAGATTATATTCCAAAATGGAACACACTTCATCACAGTGTCTTTAAAAGATAAATATGTCCTCCTTAATCCCATCTCTTTTTTCTTTTGTATATAACAGGAAACGACCAACATGCCTCTTGACAACATCCACCTGATTGGCTACAGCCTGGGTGCTCATGTGGCAGGATTCGCTGGCAGCCACGCAGCCAATAAAGTTGGAAGAATAACTGGTAAACACAACAAAATATATCCTAAGCTACGTCTTGATCAGGCTTTTGCATCAGACTGGGTTATTTATTGATCTGCTCTGTGTGAAGGTCTGGACCCGGCTGGACCCGACTTTGAGGGTGAGCATGCCCACAGACGCCTCTCCCCTGATGATGCTCACTTCGTGGATGTCCTCCACACTTTCACACGCGGTTCTCTTGGTCTCAGCATTGGGATCCAGCAGCCTGTCGGTCATGTGGACATTTACCCCAATGGTGGAAGCTTCCAGCCAGGCTGTAACCTGAGGGGGGCCCTGGAGAAGATAGCTAATTTTGGGATATTTGGTAAAAGTGGCTTCAAACAGACATGTTTCCCCTGTTTTTTTCCCATCTTCCTGTGTTTCATCATCTTCCTCCTCTTTCCTCCTTCAGCCATCAGCGATGCAGTGAAGTGTGAACACGAACGCTCGATCCACCTGTTCATCGACTCCCTGCTGAATGAGCAGGAGGTGGTCAAGGCCTACAGGTGCAGCAGCAATGACGTGTTCGACCGCGGCATGTGCTTGAGCTGTCGCAAAAGCCGCTGTAACACGGTGGGCTACGGCATCAGCAAGGTCCGCAAGGCGCGCAACGTGCAGATGTACACCAAAACTCGAGCCTCCATGCCTTTCAGAGGTCTGTGGACTTAAAAAGTGCTGTCTTAAACAAATCTGTTTATAAACAAAAAACATCTCAAATAAAAATGTGATTAAAAAGGTTAGGTTGCCTAAATGACGGGTGTTGTCGCTCTCTCTCACAGTTTACCACTATCAGCTGAAGATCCACTTCTCCAGTAAGGTGAACATTTCAGAGATGGAGCCCTCGTTGACTGTTTCACTGTTTGGAACCAAAGGAGAGGCTGAAAACCTGCAGCTGAAGCTGTGAGTAAACAGTTTACGAAAGAATCGCAGTGACACAGCGCCCTGATGAGTTATATGAGTTGTTTTGTAGCAGTGGCACAGTAGTCAAAGGCTCTTTGCTGTGTGCGGTCATGTTGATGTTATGTTTTATGGTGCATACTTTACAAGCCTGTGCTGAATCAAACAGGCTGTTAGCAAAGCGCTGACATTTCTCTTTTGTTGTTTGGCAGAAAGGAGAAAATTGTGACAAATAAGACGCATTCATTCCTGCTGGTGACAGACAAAGACATCGGCGACCTGCTGATGCTGAAGTTTAAGTGGGAAGACACAAATGGCTGGTCTGCCTCCAACATGCTGAAGATGGTTTCCTCTTGGTGGTCCGGCGACTCTGATGGCAGCAACATGGAGGTTCACAAAATCCGGATCAGAGCTGGCGAGACACAACAAAAGTAAGAAAACGGTCCTTTGCATACTCAGGAAGTTTGTAAATTTGTTGTCCTTAGAAGATGCATGCTGCCATGATGCAAGCATTCATGACAATCATGCAAAAAATGCTCCAAAATGGAGGTCGCCATGTCAGATTTGAAACTAGTTGGTGGATATTAGGCATCCAAATATGTTCCCCTAACATGATGCAGATTGGTAATGTAAACACACTGATGTTAGCATTTAACCACAGACTCTACACACTAACATTTATTAATATGTAGCCTTAACACAGCCACTCATCACTTTTTAGCGAGTTTTATCTTCAACGAAGAAACCTGTATGTATATTTTGTTGTAAAATGAGTGTTAATCTCACAGATCTTTCATGTATTCCTCCCACAGGTTGGTGCTCTGTGTAAAAGACCCCAGCGCTCACATCTTATCTCAGGAGGTCACATTTGTTAAATGTAAGGATGCGTGGAGGACCAATTCAAAGCGATCTCCAAAAAGGTGAGTCTGTCTCTGTGGTATACTGCTGCTCCCTTTACATCACAGTTAAACCTGATCAATAATATACTTAATCTGGTTGTGTTTGTAGAATAACTCTGGAGAGCCAATGACCATGAAGGCAACACAGTGTTGACATTCTCTTCTCTCCATTTCAGCACTTAGCAGATTATTTTTATCAGTAACTCTCGTACACCTGTACATTTCTCACACATACAAAACCTTTACCACATTGTATATATATATCCACGTACAGATGTATGTTATTTAAAAGTATACATATGTGAATATTGTATCATATTTTGTAAAAATCAGTTTTTATGTTGCATAACTGTAACATCATTGTACAAATTATGTGGTGCATCTTTTTTGTTGTTGTCTGGATGTACCAGAGATGGGGACTCCAGTACCCAAATGTGCACTTAGGTCACACAAACAAAGACTTGTGACTTGATTTAGAATTGCCCTCAGTGACTTGAGACTCGACTTGGTGAACATATCTGGGATGTACAGACACATTCACACAGAGGCTGACTCGCTGAGAGGCCTGATGACTGGATATACCATGTTTGGTTGTGGAGGTACTGATGCCCTTTTGCAGGGGTGCCCAATATGTCTATCAGTACATCTATCGGATCGATTGCGAACCTTGAGAAAATTTTTTGATGTTAGTCTATCATCTGTCCTCCAAAGATCTTTTATAACACAGATGTCCCACTTTCTCCTGAGTGCTTGTGTCATTGCGTGTTTATGTACGTATGTATGTAGTAGCGTGAATGATGGAAGGAGTGAGCACCATTAACAATAATAGAAGATCTTTAAATAACATGCAAGTTTTTGGGCCATGACAACAAACCGGACTTACAGCTGAATGCTGCAGGCCGACAGAGAGGGCTGGACTGATGGGAGTTCAGACTCTGCATGCGGATGAAAAGTGTAGTTGTCGCGCTGCATGGTGTGTTTTTATAATATTCCATCATGATGCCGCTGCACTGGCTCGTTAGTTAGCTAAGTAGCTACTCTACTGTGCTAACATAAGTCCAACCATCAGTGGTTGACTGGTTAACATTAAAGTAAGAATACTTTGCTTGCTGTCAGCTAGTTTTACAAGATAAAATACACAGTTAAAAACAGGCAATGCCTATGTCTTTATTATCGCCCATTTACCAGCCTCTCCTCACTTTGAAAGATGTTTGTACAGAAATTGTAATTTAACTACACATTGTCAAGTTTAATTTTAAGATGTGTTCTTTTATTATTTTAACGTGTACATATATCATATAATAACTTCAGTTGTATTTCAATCAATCGCTATAGATAGATAATTCTGATTAGTGTAGGTAGATCATTTTGACTTGGTCATTGTAAAAAGTAGCTCGTGAGGTGTGGGCACCCCTGGCCTATTGTGTAAAATACCTCAAGTTAAATTTCATATTTAAAGGAACCACTGTGAACCAAATAGTGTTTAAGGTGAATTTCTTTAGGTGTTTTAGGCAATAGGGTACAATTTATTTTCCTTTATGTGTATTTGTAATACATAATGTAACCGAGCATTCACCACTGTGGCTCTCAGCACTGTGAGACCTGCACCTGTGTGCCTTACTGTAAACAGTCACCAGACAGAAGCTGGTGCAAACTCACCTTATCTTTTCTTGCCGTTTTTCACCTCTGTGTGTCATTCTGTGAACTCACTCTTTAAAGCTGTGGTTGTACTGTGATTAACTCTAAGATGTTACGTTGAAGCTCTCATCTGGAATAAGTGTCGGACATTCTCCTGTTTTTTTGTTTTTGTTTTTATTTATTTATTCATAAACACATTTCCAGTCCAGTGAGCAATATCTAACCTCAGCTGTTTAGAGATCGGTACTGTAACCATTGTGACTTTATTTCTGCCTACTTTAAAAAAAGTGGAAATGTTTTTTGTTTGCACTGAAAACAGGGGAAGACCTTTGCTAAACCAAGTTACTTGTACAGTTTATGTAAATAAATATCAAAAACATATAATATAGTTTGTAGTATGAAGCACTTTTAGGTCTATATTTTTACCTCTGAATGAAGTAAATATGTAAAATGTATTTTTCTGTAATCATCTGTACATACTTGTAAATATGTCTCTGTACCGTGTAAATTCTTTAATAAACCAAACCATCTGGCAGGTCATTATCACATGTTTTTACATCATTATCACTCATATTTACCATCTGAAGTGTGCACTTTTTTATATATTATCAAAGCAGAACATGTTGGAGCCAAACAGTTAAAACAATTTCAACACTCACGCAGCTGTGCCTGATATAAAAGTGCAAGGAATCGTTAAATTACCCAAAATAAGCTGCTGCTTCTTCACATCCTTGCGGTTTTTGACGTCAGTGGGTTTGGGCTTGATTTTGTCAAGGTGACCTGAGAGATAGACTGGATCAGGATTACTTGTATAACCTGCAGAAACAGCTGTGGTTTTGTAGAAAAGGCTCATATCCAAGTGAGCTTTATCACAACAGTGCATTGTGTTCTATAAGCAGCAGTATGTTGAATTAGGTCTATATATACTGTAGCTGTCGGATAAACATTCAAATAAAAGGCCAAAGAATAATGCAGATAGGATGTTAACACAAAAACCAGCTCAATGTCAACACCACACAATCATGTTGTAAAGGATTAATCTGCACACCTATCTCATGTGTTATGAGTTTATCGTCCCTTCATAAACATGCACATGTACTTGATGTCCCCCTCCTGTCAAAGTGTCATTGTGATGGAATCCTGGACGCTCATCAAGGCTAAAATTAGCAAATAGGTTCAACAAGGACACAACAAGAAACAGTCCCATCAGTCACTGCAGAAGACAGATGGCTTCACAATGCTGTGTGTAACTCCTCTGATGTGGTTCTCACTGACCCACCAATATTTTCCATAACACATGAAAGAAGACACTCATGCTACTTACAGACAGACGATACGGTGCAAAAATATCAGCTAAAAAAACAGCAGCAGGTGTTAAGTGCCTTTGCAGGCCCCCTGCACAACGCGGACCGTGTAAAGGAATCTCTTCAATGCAGCCTTGACTCTTCAAAATACCATTTAGAGATGTTAAGTGAAGTTGTGCGTCATGATGATGATGATAATGATGATATTTTAAGATCAAAAGTTTCAGGTCAGTCCAAGTTTCGGGTGTCCAGGGTGCGACTGCAGAGGCAGACGGTGCAGCCCATCACTGCAGACAGAGTCAGGATGGCCAGCAGGATGGCCCACCAGTGAGCCTGCAGAGAATACATGAACATACACTGATGTCATATCTTATAAGTTGTATGTATGTGTATGATGCATTCATTATGACACACAGCATTGTCAGTGACACACGATGCTTCATGATGTGAGGGGTCATCTCCAGTGAGACAGATGACTGAAAGGATGAGGTGCTCTTAAACCTAAATGGACATTCCTGATTCTCCATGCTGTCAGGAGAAACTAAGCCTCAAAAGCAGGTAAGACTGAGGCACCGAGGACAGCTGCACATCAGCACAGGAAGTTAAAGAAACACACAAAGCTGAGGATGTGACCTCAGGCAAACACGTGTCTGTCTCTGATTTATCCTCTGGCACAGGAACAATCACAGCACAGGGATAGGACATTTCATTTAAACTAGACTTTCCCAAACGAATTTAATTAAAAAAATAAAATAAAAACGAAACCATCAGTTGTCTCTTATGTGACAAAAGTACACAACGGAATGTCTGTGGTGTACATGTCATAGACAACAACACTGTTTTCATCTGACAGAAAGAGTTACTGCAATTATAAAAGCTTTTGTTTATTTACAGTGCAAATAGACTGCTCTGCAGTGATACTGCAGGTCAAAAGGTACCTTTAAAGTAACTTTAATGTTGGCGACATGTGGTAATAACTAGGTATCTCAATTTATGAATTAATATTTTGATATTGGCTTTAATTATAGTTAAATATTCTTATAATGTAGTAAAATTGGTGAGAGAGAAGAACCACACAGATGTTCCTCCATCTTTGTATTCATATTTGTATTGCATGTATGTACTTATTAAACCACCTTCATCCACTCTGCTATGTCTTCAAAGTCATCCAAATGGAGAAAGGAGTTCTTCAGCCTGGCTATGGGGCCGTCTGCATCCAGGAGGCGACACACCTGGAACTTGTCGCAGTATCCGCGGTTGTCAGAGCACGGAGCTCCACCCACCAGAGGCAACGCTTTTCTCTGGAAGTGATGGGACAACACAGAGGAGGTGGTGCTGGCACACGTTTCAGGCTTACCTGCAAATGAAACATCACACACACACATACATAGCAGAATGAATGCTTGGTGCCACGATGTTACATCAGGACATTCCTCTTTGAGAGCACTCTGTCCTCAGGCTGATGCAACACTGTTTTATAACAGAAAACAATATTATAAAAGGCTGATATCAGTCCAAATGGACACAGGCTGATCTGTGCAAACACATTCCTCAGTAGCAGAGGCCACGTGGGTCTGTGGTTACCAGGCTGCTGGCAGCACATGTGACATTTCTCCTTTATGGAGTCTCCTGGACAGTCGCACTGCTGCAGGAGATGCCTCACACACACCGACTCGGCACAAACCTGCAGGGAAACATAGGCTCTGGTTAGGATGGACTTTAAATTATTGTAAAGATTCTTTATCAATATTATTATTATGTATTTATTTACACCTACAGAACGGGTACTGTGATAACACCATTATCGAGCACAGCTGACACAGTGACATACACAGAAAATCTTTGTCTTGCAGAGCAAATATGTGACAACTCACATAAAGTGTTTATTATTTACTGAGACTTCTGGGAACCTGGACAGTTTAACACGCACATGGTTTCGCCAATTTGATTTGCAAATATGAAAATAAATTTTCAGTTTGACATGTTTTGAGAAACTGACCCTGTTTATTTGGAGTCTGTTTTCTTTTTCTTTTTAAGGAAGGAAACAACACGAGTCATCTGAAAGCTGTCACCAAAAGTGCCTGTAACATTCCTCAAATCCCCCCCCAAAAACTTTTTCTTTTTTTTTTTAAATCCATTTATCATGCTCTCTGTGTGGGTCACTAGAGGTTAGCACAATTAACACATCTGGACATCAATGCATCCAGAACGTATGATGAAGCAACATTCACAGCTGGAATAAATTCCCCTCGTCTTCTGCTCAGAGGAAGACTGGGTGAGTGGTTGAGATTAAGTATCACACACTCAGATCTTTTCTCAGTAATGCAGTGTTGTAATGGTAAATTGTACTCTTGTTTGCAAATAAAGTGGCTTGTGGGTGCTCTTATAGGATAGTGATACAACAGGAAACACCATTCCAGAGTCAGCCTCCACTGAACTGAGCCACGCATGAGCATATTTAAGATATGTTTGAACTTAGAGGGCCCAAAAATGATTAGTGGACACACCTGATTGTTCTTTTACTTTAGTACCAAGCTTCCACCACTGGAAGTAATGGAACTCAGATCAGCCTCAAACATCTGACTGTTTTGTCAACTGCTGTTTTCAAGTTTATGAATCATCATCTGCTCTGCAGAGTTATATTGAGACCTGGTGTAGTGTGGTGGATGTGTCAGCCTCACCCCGTTCAGGCAGACACGCGTGCCCTGACTGCAGACGGTGAGGTTTTCCTTGGCTTGTGGCTCGGGGCAGAGTGGAGAGAGGCCTGAACACACACTCTCCTTCTGACAATCGGTCTCCTCATCACACGTCTCACTTGCAGGCTTAAAGCTGCAGTCCCGACCGCAGCACAGGCCTTGACTTGGACTGATGGAGGGACGCGTTTGAAGACATCACAAATGTGGAGCACACATGCAAGACAAAAATAAACAAATCAACTGCAAGACAAGTGTAACAAAACAGTTTAGAGGAAAGGTTGATAACAACATGCTGTGCTGCTTCAATTAAAATGATGAAACTAAGAAAGAACCCCCCAAAAACAGAGCCACACACGTCTCAGCAGGCCTGTATTCAGAGGCACAGTACCTGCAGACTTTACCAGGCTTGAGGCGACACTGGACTCCTACAGGCTCTTTAGCGCTATAGCAGCAGAGGTCTGAGTCGTTGTGGCCGATGTCACACTCCTCACCTTCCTCTACAATCCGGTTTCCACAGATGGGCTGATCACTGACTGACCAAAGCCAACACACGTGCAGATAAATACACAAAGCACAGTTTAATGTCTGTTTTTAGCTCTGCAGTCAGCAGCCAGGTGGACGCTGTGCATCCTCACCCACAAAGCAGTCATCCTTCTTCAGCTTCAGGATCTTGCTGATGTGTTTGATGCTGCAGGGCGAGAATTTATCGTTGTTTTCACACACCTCATCGGTGGCATGCGGAAACATCAGGTACCGCCCTTTGCCACCCGTTGAGCCGAGGTCACCGCAGTTGGAGCCCTCGTCGTGCTGAAACACAGACAAAACAACATCTTCACTCAGCTGCAGACAGATACAGCAGGGGGGGACAAATGAGCTCACTGAGCGGGGACCATTAGCTTCTATCACAGTCACAGATGGGGGAATTAAATCCCTTTATTGCTGGTCTCAGTAGCATATTAAAGGAAAATGTTTTCAGCCCTGTCCATGTTATCTTGTTGTACTTTCAAATAAAAGACTTTCCTCTGATGACCCTGCTGAGGAATGTTGTGTTCCACACGTGGGACACAACAGAGGGTTCCTCGTATATTTTCTGGAAGTGCTCTTCTTAGGATGTCAAACTCTCAGATGAGTTAGGAGGCAGATGCACAGACTTGAAATGAACATGAACACGTGGAGCAAACAAGCCTTAATGTGGGTATTTCTGTGTCTGGTCCTGATTAGTGTGATGGATATAATGAGTGATCATTTTATAGTTTTCACTCATAGCTGTCAGTGTCTGCGTCCCTGGGTTTGGCAGAGCGCTAACATGCAGCAGATTTACTGGTTTTTCTTTCAAATAGAACATTTACTCTGTTGTGAGTTTTCTTGGTATCACACAAAAATCTTGAGCAACATCTTTTACAGCCAACTTCAATTATACTTCCATGATATTATCGGTTTCTGTGTCCTCAGCTATTTTGTGGTACCAGACAAAAACACATATCCTCTTTTACTGCCACAGTGAATGATAAGGAAACAATAAGAAAAGGCAAAACTTATTCAGAAATGATGTGAATAAAGGTAAAGGTGCTCTGTATAGTTACTTTCCCAACACCTGTTGTGGTTCTAGATGCTATGGAAGATTAATGCTGCCCAGCTAGAATATGGTATCAAAGGGGAACTCTGATGTTTACGTATATGTGTCCAAATTATTTTCTTTCCTTTAATACTATCATGAAACTCTGAATAAAATATACTTAAGAATTTAATGAGAGCATTTTTGCTTCCATTAAATTCTGAATAAAATATACTTAAGAATTTAATGGAAGCATTTTTGCTTCTATTAAATGTAAAAGTTTACAAAGTTAATTTGATCTCAGGTCCTTTTCCCATAAATATCTTTGTCTCCAACTGAATCTCTGTGTTTCTGTCTGTCATCTGCACAGGCGCTTGTCATATTTTGGATAAAAGTGGTTCTTTTCAGTGCTCTCTGTCATCTCTGCCTCAGGGGAGCTGTTATCACAAAGGCTTGTTAGTTGACTGATGACAGTGGTTAAGTGTGTGCTGGATCTCCATGTTGATCCAGGATGTTATTCCACGTTAGTGCTACTCTATAAAAAAAAAAACATTAAACTGCAAACATCATGTGAGGACAGCTCTTCTTTTATCTTTCCACCTGATTGACAAAGTGACTCATAGCTCCCATTTTAAGTGTCAGTTTAGGATGGATGGTTGTGGAGCAAAGTAGGCCAAAGGCTGAAGGAAGTTTTTTTGTCTCTGTTATAGTCCAGCCCTCTCTTTTTTCAAATCTCAGGTGAAGGCTGCAGTCAGATCTTTTTATGTGTCTCTTCCCCTGTCGGCCTGGAAACAATGAGACATGCCTGTCACAGCAGCCAGGGTAGGACTGGCCGCTGTGACTGACACAGCAGAACTAATCTGCTCAGGAATGCCTCAGGGGACTCTTTGGTCTGAGGTGGTGTGAATAGCAGAGGGCGGGGTGAAAACAGACAGAGGAGTCCTGCTGCCATTTTGACCAGAGGAGGGTTGAAGGTGTAACCAGGCGTCGCACATGGGAAGAGGTGCGAACGTTGGTGAGTAGACGTCAGCTGTGTGCAACTATTGTGGTCCTGGAAGAAGGTTGTCAGGGCTCACATGTGAAAACAAACAGAGCGAGTGACATCAGAGCTCCACCTGTTCCCTCACTGGAGATTATCCATCCAGGCTGAGCCAGGATACCCTATTGAACGGCAATGAACACCAAGGTCTCTAAGGCCCACATAAGTGAATCATTCACTCACAATTTGTTCCACTGCAGAGCAAACAGCCATGTATGCTGTGTGAGAATATGTCACGTAAGTCTGAATTTTAAATCACAGGGATCCATCATGGTGAATTGTCGCATTATCCCCATGGTCTCATGCTCTGTAAAACTAATCCAGGGTCACATATGAGGCCTCAGGACTTCTAATAAACAGAGCTTTCACACTGCAGATATCTTTTGGAAAACATTAGTGTTAACATTACCAACAGCAATGACAAATTAAAATCCTTAACTCTATTAGAATTAGACGGTGATTTCATCTTTGTCTTCAGTTGGATTAAAGCCACGCTGCTTAATTTAGTTGAACTGGTCTCTGGTGCATCTGAACATCAGTATAATGTCAGGACTGTTTGTGGGTCTGCCAATGGGAGCTAAGAGCTAGGCTAACAGCTGACTGTTTAGATGGACTGAATAAGGATGGGGGACTGACCGGAGATCCCAGGCTGTGGCCCAGCTCGTGTGCCAGGGTCAGCTGGACGTGTCGAGCGGGCAGGAACTGTCCGTAGTTCTGAATGGTGACCAGACCGGTGTTCAGGGTGGAAGTTTGGCCATTACGAAGAGTGGTTTGCTTTGAACATACTCCTCCCCAATTTCCTGAATAAACACAAAACAGAAGATAATGCATGTTTAATTTTCACACAGGTATATATACAGGTAAAATGCACAATTTGTGTTTGCAATCGCTGCACTAGAAAAAAGGTGATACAAATATACTATATATATATGACACATAACTCCTGCTGAAATGAATGCACTGATAATGCACACTCAACAGTCCCAAAGGGGTTGCAGATAAAAACATAACAGTGCCGTGGGCTTAGATAAGTGACCTTGTGCTACTGGAAAAACCTTAAACCAACAGTGTTTTGCTACCGAAGTTATCGACCTCTGAGGCCCATTTTGAAGAGGGTGCAGACTGACAGACTCACCGACCTCTGAGCTCTACCACCCTCACATCAAAGCCTGCAGAGCCTTTAGGGCCTCTGACGGTCTCCTTTGCCTTTGAATTTATGTAATGGCTCCAATTACAAACAGTTGGTTGCATTCACATGAATGGATGGCTGGGCTGTGACATCACCGTTCAGCTGGCCATCCAGACCACCAGCTATGCATAAAGCAGGCCCATTGGTCAAGCTGCATACCTGTGATCTGTGCAATCTTTTGAGGTCAATCTGTCTTTCTGCTCAGTATTTATGGGACTATGGCTCAGTGAATGCATGTGACCATTGTTTATTTTATTCATGTGTCCATCCTGTCTCTTCATTAGTTCTCCATTTTCATGCCAGTACATGGCCCAGGTTGAAGGTCCCAGCAGTCATGTGAGTTTTATGTAAGAACTCTTACACAATATGGTCAGCAGCACTCTTTTTTGGGGGGTGGGGGGGACGTACGGCTCACACAGGACACGTCTGTTGTAGACATTCAGAGCCCATTTCAGAGAAATCTGAGTTCACCAGGTGTCATTGAGGACTGTGGGAACCAGTTATGGGCATCTGGATCTCCTACCAGCATGTTTTTCTTACACAGTGGGCGTGGGTGTGACGTCCAGGAACAGTCAGGGACAAATAGAGGTTAAAAAACACTCCCTATCGGTGCTGTTGTAAAAACAAAGGAGGGTACTGCAAGGGTTAGTTTAGCAAAGGCACAATGCCACAGTACCATCCTTGTAGTTGATATCAAGTTGTTTTTTTAAATGAGATAAATAATTAAATAAATTCCTCTAATTGATCGTGCACCTCACACACTGCCAGGAATGCCCCCCCCCCCCCCCCAGCCACACTGATCAAGAATTCTGGATGTAATCCCCGCTTTTGACCTAATGCGGCCCCCCCCCCCCCCCCCGTTGGGCAATTCAAGGAGATGAATTTCCTAGAAAGAGTGTTACTGGAGGCCTGTGCTGTGGTTTTTGGCAACGGGAGCAGAGAGGGTCTGTGATTCCGTCCCCTCCTCCTCCTCCTCATCTTTGCAACAGAAAGAACCCGTAATGAAAGACTCCTATTATTAGCTCTCTGGACAAACAACCAGGGAGGAACAATCCTCTGGATCACTTAGATTTAGTGCTCACACACTCACCATCAGGCATCTACACACATTTGTTTACTCTTGCACAGAAACTTGCCACATTAATTCAGATACACGGTATGAATCATGACAGGACAGGACGCACACACTCAGTGAGCCACTCCTTACACAGCGCACAGATACAAACACTCGTTCACATGGTTTTACATGAACAATAACAAAGGGGCTGGCTGTGCTCAGACCCATATGTGGGGAGGGGGGAGTTAAAGACCACCTTTAACAACAAAAACAGACACACTGAGTTCTTACAACAGCCCGAGTTCTCAGAAAACAACTGTACTGTAAAATAATGTAACAGCATCCGGTGACTCTCCAGAGGTCAATGACCTTCATCTTACGAATTTGAATGGATTAGGTGTTGGAAATAAAAGTCCGCCTGGAATGGATCACAGACTTTCTTACTATTACTCTCATTCCTGGTGTGTTTCTAACATCATCTACTGTATTTGCTGATTGGTTGAAGTGAGGTTTTAACATTTGTGTTTTACTGGCCTGATGCAGTGGGGTTTTCCTCATGTGTCTAACAAGATGCTGTGTTTTCCTGTTTCCAGTTCTTTTTTTAAATTCACTTTGCTCATGTTTTCTAATGTTTTACTTCCTGCCTTTGTGTGTTTCCAGCCTCCTCACCTGTGTCTTGCATGCCTGTTAGTCCTGAGTGTATTTATACTGCAGCTCAAGGTCTTTCAGCTGTCCAGATCTTGGCTCTGTTTGCTTGTGTCGTTTCTTTATTTTGTTCCTGGGTATTAGCTCCTTTAATACTTGCTAAGAAATCTGTATGTAAACATTTTGTGTTCATGCTTTTGCATTAACATTGCCACTAATTAAACTACAAACTACCAAATACTGTGTGTATACAACAGAAGATGGTTTAAACTCACTCTGACATGCAATGATTTGTGGTCCATGAAATGAAGTGTGTAAACATAGTCATGCTGTTCTCATTGATTCTCATTGCATGGATCATTTAATACATGTGCCTGTAAGCCTGCAGTGTTTCTTGGCTGCATTCTTGAGGAATTTTCTTAATTTCCTGGTGTTTTGTTCATTTAAATGTGTTTCCCTGAAATGCAGTGTGTTGGCTCACCGTAAAAAGTTCCTTTTACACCAAACATATTGTTTGGAAAATCACTGTCCTGTTCCTCAATTAGTCAAGGAGTTTTCCTGGTTTGAAAGCCTGAGTGGAGCGAGATGTTTGGGCCCCAACCCCCCATCCTGGACGAATGTATGAACACACAGCTTGAGAAGGAGGAGTTTGGTGTGGTGGATGGGGGTTGTGTGTGTCTATATGTGTGTGCAGTTGGAGGCAGTGGGGTCTTTGAGTTTATTGTCCTCTGTGTGAGGACCTTCTATTACCCATTAATAAACTGGTGTAAGTGGGTTATAGTGATACAGAGCCTGCGTGCAGGTCAAACATTATCCACTCCAATCGGTTTTAGGAGCAGTCACATGAGAGTGAAAAGTCACAACAATGTCACAATCACAATGAATCTACATGTGTGTGTGTGTGCATTTCTCACGTGAGAAAATACCATGGTAATTATGCCGTGGAATGCAGCCACCAATCCTCACTAAAATGCCTGGAAGCAATGTGTGTGTGTGTGTGTGTGTGTGTCAAAGGTTCATTGCGCCCTAATCATATGTCATTGTGGTGGTCTGCTCTCACGCCCCTCAGTTTAGCCAATCAAAAGCTGCGCGTAAAACAATGTCATAGAAACAACCAGGAAGGACCTCCTACCACAACAATGCCCATCCAATCCAACTTCCTCCAGCATAACAACAATACTACACACAGTCACACAGTTTATCAGAGAGCTGGGAGTCACATTGTTTCATGTAAGACTTATCATATTAATTTATCTGTGTGATACAAGTGAATTCAAGTATACTTTGAAAAGGGAAAAGAGAGTGATGCAAACAAAACCTTTAGGTTTAGTGAATGTTTTAACCATCACACAGAGAATGTGGCTGTGCATATAGATATAATAACATTTCAATATTAAAAATAAAGGGACATAACATGTGACTAATTATTGACTTTAAGGGCAGCTGCTGAGGGCGAAGCAGATTTTTATGCAAATCAGTCAGGATTGTAATTGAGCGGTCCACTCACGTTTTGTTTTTGGTCTTCCCCAGCAAAACAGTGCTTTTATAACAGACTCTGTGTGCCACAGCATCATCTGATCCAGAAAAACAAGCCTTACCCACAGTGCTGCACTGCCTGGGTAGATGAAGACATCTTTACACCTGCTTTGAGTTCCTCAAAACTTCATGTTGTTAATAATGTAAATGTAGTTTAATTTATGCTGATTCTATGCAAACTTTAACCCCTGGTTCAGGTCTACTGTGTGTTATATTCTTATACAGACAGTATGAGTGTGAATGAGGGTCATGTCAAGCCCTGAGACTGGTATCCAGAACCTGAGCTGTGATATGTCAGATCCACAGAGATTCACACAGAGAGAGGCAAAGCAGAGAAACACAGTCACTCATACATGTTTCATGTTCCTATTGGCCTGGCACAAGTTAATAACAACACTATTAATTCATCTGTGAGAACACTGTTTCATTCCCACATGTGGGTACAACATACAAATGGCTGTATTCCATTGCTATAGTTAATTTCAGCTCCATCATACAAGTTAAAGTCTCACACACATGTTTGTTGGTGTTTTCTGTGCACATGTCGCAGTGTTAGGGACTCACCAGCCTTGCCCTCCCAGGCGAGTCCCAGAACTCCGCTGTAGTCTCTGTCAGTGAGCAGGTAGGACAGGCAGAAGTTTCCCCAGTTGTTGTCAGAGAACAGACTCAACAGCTTCTCAGGCCCGATGTAGAGAGGATGTAAAGGATCATGTTTTTTCTCTTCAGTCATCACCTGAAGAGAGAAAGAAGACGTAAAGGCTCCACCTGGTGCATTAACACAATTATCTAACTGATCATGAAAAAAATATCCTTTCAGTTTAATGCAGGTCATGATGTGTTTGAATTAAAAGTGAATATGTGAAAGCTGGGATTACTGGCTATGGAGTTATCTGTGATCTGCATCTGTGGTGCGTCACTCCAGCATGGAGGACAACTGTGTCTGAGTTTGAGCAGACAAGGAGCTTACTCTGAGGGATTTTACTTTGAAGTTGATCAGCTTGATTCCATCAAAGTCCACATTATCATAGATGTCATTCACAGCCCGTATGTAGGAGGCGACCTGAAGATTATACAGATTATGTCAAAAATATCAATCACCAATAACATCTTCTTTTTTAATCTTTTGAATGATCTTTAATTATAACAATTGACCAAACTGTGATCAACAAAATGTCGAGGTAATGTATAAAGTGAGGTAAGCCACAGGGTGCTTTCAGTGTAGGTGGCACGGTTCATCGCACTCAGAGAGACACGTGCAAACCAGTCACATGTGGGAGCAAGGTCACGTCTGCGTCTATACAGCAGGAGATGAATGTACAGTGTAGGTGGCTGGGAAATTTCCATGAACTTAAATATTGACACCTCGGACTCATGAGATGTCAGAAGTCAGGTCAGTAGTGACTGACAACAGCATTTTGTCTATTTATTTACACTCGAGGATCCCATCACGCATCACATTATGATATCGCTTACAGTATATATTCTCACTCGGTGCAACAAAGGTCTGGCAGTGAGCCAGGGACAACAACAAGTGAGTGTGTTGAGGGTGGAAAGAATCCAAGGAGGTGAGGAGAAAACGAACCGCAGGAGGAAGACTAATGAGCACGACAATGTGACCAGATACTCAATAACTGAGCTGACTTTGACCACTAAGAGGTGTGATTAAAAATGAAAGTAAGTGAAAATAAGATTAAACATCTGTGCTTCAGAGATAATTATATTAAAGTTGTTTCTCATATCTGGACCTCTGACCTCAGTGACAAAATCTTTGTTCAGACAAAGCACCTTCAACACAGACACTTAAATCACTGCTGCTGAGGCAATGCAGCAGACAGGCAGACAAGTTCACCGCCTGTGAGCTGTCTCTAAGTTCATAAACTGTGTAAAAATATCTGCTTGTTCATTTGAATGTGTCTCAGGCTGTAAGAAGGCGTAAATTAACTGCCTGTTTTCTTCCCACCTGTCTCCCCTCAGAGGCTCCTTCCATAATTATGCTGCTCTAATAATGTCAAAGGTTAGGAGTGCAGGGTAAAAAGGTTGGAAAAGTTTGACATTTTAAATGAGATGAGCCCCTCCACAGTTCACAGCGGGCATTACATGCCAAAAAGACTGTATCTGGAGATCTAGTTTTGTGATTTCTGTTGAGCTCCAGCTTGTCCTGTCTTAGCATTGTGCATGCAATACACACACTCTAGGGAGGTGACAGTCCTGCTTGTTCAGTCCTGCAGACTGGCAGCTCCTGCCGACCAGGCCTCACTGCTGGCACTGAGCCGTATTTGGCCAGATGTCTGCACTCCATGTAACACCATGTTCTCAAAGAAGAAGAAGGTGCTGCTCCTGCCATGAAAACTGTTTGTGTGTTTATGCACGGGCATTTGACCCTTTATTCCGCCTCGTAGCAGCAACGGCTTGGTTTTGTATTTGCGTATTGTTGTGTAATATTCGAATAGTAAATGATGCTCTTCTGAAAAACAAATTGTTTTCCACACAGACATCATTAGATGTTGGTCAGTGAAGGAAAACAAACACAGAAAAATCATGCCTTCACTGGCAAATGCTTCTAGGAAATTAACCCTATGTTTACTCAAAGAGAGTCAACCTGAAATCACTGAATTCAGCTAAATGGATAGAATTAAAGCATAATCTTGTGCTGTGTAGTGGGTTTTCACAGAGAGTGAGGTTTTAACTTGATGGCATTGACTGGTGTGTTGACATTACCTTGGGTTTAGCCTCTAGATTGACTCCAAAGCTCATGTTTTTGTAGTGTATTGCTAGTTTTACTCATCAATGCTTCTTACTCTGCTCCGACACTGATTTATTAACCCTTTCTTAGCACAAATATGTGATACATCATGAATAAATGACAGAAACAATCCCATCCTACAAAGAGCTGCAGAATGTTTTATAAACTGCTCCTTTAAATAAGCCTAATTTATGTTTTTATGGGCGGATTTACATTTAACCTGTCAAAATGAATCAGATGTTAGTATTGAGAAGTGATTTGGACTTTGATTGGAGCAGCACGTACCCAAAAGCCGGGACAGAATTGTAAACAAAAGCATGCAGAGCTCAGCAAACTGGCGAGAATATTCTGTTGTTGTCGTGATTTGATGCTGGATGTGACATTAAACAAGAAAGTGAACACTGTGTTCTATGCATTGTGTCTCTCAGGAGGAGGTGAGGAAGACAACAACACAAAAGGAAACTTTGCAATTCCAGTTTGTGACGTTTCACAACCCTCTGCATGTTTAATGTCCATGTATCTCGAAACATTTTGAATAAGGACTCATCACCTGAGCAACAACACCTTCCACAGACTTGAACCTCTTGTAGTAGAGGTGGTCAGCATGGAGGTGGAGCAGGCAGCTGGTCTTTGACTCATCAAGTGTTCTCCTGGAGCGGCTCACTGGTGCCTCCTGTGGAATAAAAAGCAAGGACATGAAGAAAGAAGACAGAATGATGGGAGGAGGACTTGAACCATGACACCAGGGAGCACCTCATTAAGCTTGGATTTAGAACACTTAATTTATATTTAGGTGTAAAACCATAAAGCTTATCAAACCAAATCTCATGTCGATCTGAAGGTAAATGTGAACACTGTAGGAGTGGGGACATGTTACGGTAGGGACAGAACAAGAATGTTAAACATCTGTTCAGGTCGTTTCATGATCACAAAGTGGAAGTGACCTCCACCGGCAGGTATGCTGTTAAAAATGGATCCATACCAATGTCCCAACATCCACTGTGGACAATAGATGCAGGGACCCCTACCCAGTTGGTCAAAGGTTAACAATTAGCCGTGCACCCAGGGGGGAGATTAGTTGAATACATGTGACAGATGTTTTTGTAATTTTACAACACCATCAAGGTCGTCTGTACAGACACGGCTAGCCTTGTGAGCCTCGGCCTATAATTTGCTCTTGGTGACTCAACAGCCTCAATAAAGTGGCCTAATGAACAAATGAATGGGCTCATAAATTAGGTCTTAGACTTATGACAAAATTTCCTCTCACATTCATTTATGACTTATTTGACTACAAACAGTGTGACAGAGGAGGAAATTGTGAAGTGTGTTTTTGTGTGTTTGCTGAGGTTATGTCTGGACTGTCCTACCTGACTGAGTCTGAGGCTTTGGGTGAGGGCGTTTAGATGTTCTGCACCACAGAATCCTTCAGGGCCTGATGTCATGTGAGGCAGGACTACACAAAAAAAACAAACATTTAGATCCACACATGCACATTAAACCATGTTATTATTCTCGCTCCCACAGACAGTCAAGCAAACAGTGTCACAAGTAATTCTGTCCTTGGACATGTTCATTCACTTTGTGTTCTCCAATCATATTACCGAGCAGCAGAGATCAAATATTAAGGTGGTTCGTTAGTATTTGTTTATTGGAGTAAACAGCGGTGCGATAAGATCCCAGATAAACACAAACACTGACGAAGGGCACAGTCTGATCTGTTGAATGTGTGTGCTGACATAATTAATGTGTGTGTGTGTGTCCTGAAACTAGGAGCTATGATTGATAAGAACTAACCCTGACTCTATGATATTTCTCAGATATAGAAGAACAGAGTCAGGGTTAGCTCTTATCAATCATAGCGTGAGCGGGGTTTTCACAAAACTTACTGAATTGTAACATTTTACATGTTTCTCACATTTTAACAATATGTATTATGGAACTGTCTAAAGCATTTAGCATTTTACGAGCAGCTAACATGAGCAAAGGTATGCTCACATTCTCAGACACTTTATAAATAGAGGGCCTGCATTTGGAAATCAGCACAGTGGTCTGCAGATGGAGCCATGGGGGGGCAGATATGCTGCGATAGCTGCTGGGATGATTTCACTAAAACAACTTTGATTTGCGACACCTCTGGGACGGCTGCCTCATTCAAGCTCATGCAGCAACCATGGATTGCATTCACGGGAGACCTTACATCTACATGAACTGACCCATCATGTTGTGCAATTTTCCAACAATAAAAAAAGAGTGCACAGGGTTTATGTCGGGGATTATTATTCACTGTGCCTTACTCCACAGAAAAGTAACCAATGGATGCTGACACAATGTGGGTGCATTCCACAGTTACAGTAGAGTCACGTGACATAATAATCACTTTCACATGTCATTTGCAGTAATGAGAGAGTGACAGAATCAGGCAGTGTTTTGCCACTTTGCTGGTGACCCATAAGAACAAGGGGCACACACAAAGTATATGTGTGTGTGTGTGTGTGTGTGTGTGTGCACATGTCCATGTGAAAAAGTGAGAGACAGCAACACATGAATGGATCACACACCCCCTTCCAAAGTCTTTCAGCCAATCACAGAACTCTGATTCATTCTATACATGGCACAAGTGGGGGTGGGGGTGGATGTGGATGCCTAAATGCTGGGTGTCGACCCACTGACAGAATTATTTCCAGACCTTTCTACTAGCACATTCACTCTCTCTCTCTCTCTCTCTCTCTCTCTCTTGGTTTGTCAATGTTCTCAGCCATACTGCAGCAGATAAATCTTTCTGGCTTGTGTGGCCGAACCTGCAAACAAATTGGTTGTTTAATCTTTTGCCAAACTAAAAAAAGCAAAGACAATAATGGACTGAATCTGGTAAGCCTGATTGCAGCCACTTTCCGAATCAATTAAAAACTGCTGTGCACAAACCATAAAAGATTTTCCCAGATCAAAAATCAGTGTCAAGTTTCAGCCAAGACCCACACTCCCTGCAGCTGGTGGAAACCACTTCTCTTAAAGAATAATGTAGAAAACCTAGAGTCAGAGACACACTACCTGTGTAGATTCATGTATTTGGGTGAAGGTGTGTTTGACACTGCCCATTATGCATAAAGCTATATCTCCACTATACACTGTGATTTCTGCCTTAAAGTCGCTGTTTAAGTGCCTCACAAGGCTCTGCTGTGTCAGCCTTAGCACCCCCCCCCCAGAGTGCCCCCTTAGCTCGAGTGCAAAATCACCAGAATAACTTCTATGACAAGCTGCAACGTGTCACCAGTTATTTCCCTCTGTCCATGAAAGTCAGTGCAGAACGTTACTCACAAACACATGTCCATTACTCAGAATAAACCTTTGAACTATCAGTTTAACTTTCACAACATTTTAAACACATGCCCCCGCTGTCCAAATATTCACCAGTGACCCACATCTTCCTGCTTGGTATGACTATTTGTTTTAAAGGTTCCTTTTACTCTTTCGTCTACACTGGAACGTGCCTGTGCTGCAAGGAGCGACTGTGTCTGTAAGGCTAATGGCTGTTAACCTTCCAGTATTGCTCAAAGCGTTCAGCCAGTGTCAGGCATATTTCTCAAAATCTCCAGGCGTGTATAATTTGGCACTAAAATACATTAAAAAAGATGCATTTACTGTGTGTGACTGTTGAAGGGAAGACTTGAAAGATTTATATTTACTGTGTTTGTGATCTGTTGATTTATCTGAGGTGAGGTTATTAGTTACCCATCATTCATGGGATCGTAAAACAACAAAGAGAAAGTTATATTGTACGCACTGTAGATACACACAGTGACCCTCTGAAGAAGTTAACAAATAAAAACCTGTGATTTTCACATCAGATAAAAATGGTTTAAGGCTTCATTTACATACATCTGGGCTGAATAAAAAGGACACACGTCAACATTAGAGTGAATGTTAATGAGGAAAACAAGTTACACAACAAACCTGTTTTGGCAGGGTTACAGGGAGAAAGGCGACAAAAGGTCACGGTACACAAATATTATCAGAGAGAGGGGAGACACATTCCACTCACTTTGTTGTGCAGACAGTCTGAGTTGATGAATATTTGTAATATTTTTTAAGAGCATGTAGATGACACCAGTGATTCTCAGATCAACGTATAGAGTGGCTGACAAAATAAAGTGACATAAAGCAAACTTTAACCCAGGAGAGCGGGGTTCATGTCAGAATATTTCTTTTTCACAACAATAAACACTTTATCCGATCTGGATCCATCCGTTTTTACATGAGACACATCTGAAAATATGACTTGTAGGTAAATAATTAGGTTGTGTTTCTATAGTATCCAAGGGCGGCCAAACTATACACACACTTTTGATCTCCTGAATGGGTGGTAATGGTCCAGACAGCTGACTGTGACCGCATGTCCTGTTGTCATTATAGTGTACTCCAATATAGGTGTCCGAGTGTTCCCTGTGTCCCTGATCAGAAAGGGGACAAAATTTTTTTCATTGTAGCCTCCAGACAACAACCACAGGAAGTGGAAATATACACACAGAAGTGGAAACATGATGTCACCCCTTCCTTTCTCCTTCTATGTCCTAATTTAATTGTGAGGAAGCATTGATTGCTTATTGAAATATCACATGCCAGAAGCTGTTACAGTTTCCTGCAGATATGCCAATGAAAGAACAAGATGTTTTCAGACGCAGTGCTATCTAATGTAAAGTTTTTTTAGAGTGCAGATTTGAAAAAAATTATGGGAGGGGGGCAGCCTCAGAGTCTGTGAAGACTTGAGGACAAACACAGGGAGCTTCTGGCACAATCTGCACTGTATTTCCAGTAAAAGGGGCTTTCTTGGGGAGAAAAAAAATCCAACATGGATGCAAATATGCACACACAGCCAGGCACACACACATTTGGACAAATCTGTGATGAATGCCATCTGACCAAATCAGAAGCATAATCTTAGGCCAGCTAAGAGTTTTAATCTGTTGTTGTAGAAACAGTCTCCAAGGCCTTCAAAACCTCCCCATGTTTCGTCTCTGTCATGCCTGAGCCCCCATCTTTTCCACTCCTCCTTCAAGTCATACCACCTTGGGTTTATCTTTTCTTTGGCCAGTGCCCAGGCAGGGAGGGGCCCCAACACCCCATGAGAGCTTTAAATAGGCTCTTCCATTACATTATGACTTCTTTCTAACACCAGGGTTCATTGGCCTGTGGTAACCTGAGTCTGAACTAGACTGAGAGGCTGCAGATACTGTGCAGATTGTGTAGAACTAGAATTAAAAGCAGTGGGGAAGATAAGTTTTGCTGTGGTTGTTTGTCTTTCTGTGACACAGCCAAAGGGGCTGTGGACCTGATGAAGCAAAGAATTTATTTTTTGTGCTGTTTCCCATCATTTGATGAAGTCCAAGAAAGCTGTTTGGACACATCACCAAAATTATTATCTTGGACAGTGAAGGACATTTACAGCAGAGTCAACTACAGCCCAAGTGCTGCGACATCTTTGTAAACAGTGTTTAGTCTTACCCATGTCATTCTCGTGGTAGATTATAGAGTGGTAATCTGTTGGGCTGCTGGAGTATCTCTGGACCGACTCAATGTGATAAGTCCCATTGTCTGTGTGGATGGTTCCCTCAAACTGACCCTGTATCACAGAGCCATGACAGGCTGAACCATGCTCACCTGCAAGAGACCAAACATATCAGAGGCACGCTGACAGAATAAACAGACACAGAGATTGTAGATGACTTTAGTACAATCTTTTTTATAGTTTAATTTGATTCAGTAGGTAAACTGTTCCCAGCCCTCCAGCAGGCCAGATGTTCACGTCATGCTCACCATCTAGTGTTCCTGAGTATAGGTGGGACAGGTCCACTGACATGGATCCATTCTCACTGACCACCGTGAGGTTTTCAGAAAAGACCTCTGTGTTTTGTCTGAGGAGCAGGTGGAAAGTTCTGAAGAAAACACAAACACAAACAGCTTACAGATGTGGTCAAAGCTTTGTAGTGTTGTGAGAGCTATGCAGATCTATCATCAGCTGGCAAATACAGACTGATCATTAAGTGATGTTTGACATGTGTTATTGGTTTAGGAACACGTACAGAGAGTTTGCCTAACCAGAAATATACTCTGTATTTATCCAGATTGGTTTGTTTAATGGCTCTTTTGAAGTGGTTGCCCAAATCAGAGAAATGTTACCTGTGAAAAGCAGTAAAATCTAAATGCAGCGTGTGATCCTGAGGTTGTGTAGCTCTCCTGGCTCTCAGATGCTTCCTGTGAAGATTTTCTCTGTCGTATGACAAACACTCATAATGCTTTATGTAAGGACTGATGGTAGCCACGGCACCTGAAGGAAAGGAGGACATTACCACCGATGTTTTGATGTACTTGTAGACTGAGGGTTTAAACATATCTGATTAGACTTCATGGAGAAAGGCTTTTCCAACTTGAGATGGTTCTGCGTATTAGCAGCAGTGGTGTGCTGTTTATTAGCTTTATATTAACTGTCCATTTGTGATCAATTAAATGTTTACACACAGCATGACACAGCTTCTTTCACAGAAACAGCTAACTGTCATCTTTAATTCCAGCTTCCAGGGTGAAAAAGGAAATTCAGCATATGCTGCTGTTGCTGTCTCCGTCTTATGCCCTGACCTGCTAACATGATTTTAACAGGGAGCAAGATGGAACAGGCTTATACTTTCCTGCACACTGTGTCATTAGTTTTGTTTAATCATGGTTGCCCCACCTGAGTGACTCTCACCTGCCTGATCCTTTAATAAGTGAGTACACCCCATTAACCACAACTATGTAAACCAAACACTGTGTTTACATCACTGACGTGTTCCGCATGCAGGCTCCTTTTTTTGCAGCATTCCTCAGAGGACAGGTTGAAACATGTCTGAGCCTAGAAGAGGCCAGTACAACCAGAGCTGACACACACACACACATAGGTAGACTAATTCTCAAAAACAACTCCACTTAGTCGTAGTGCAGTGTAAGGGAAAGTCCACACATTCAGACACACACGCACACACACACACACACAAACTGATCTGCACGTTTTTCCTCGGCCACACTACCTGTAATCCATTCATTGCAGTCGACCAACAGCAGCAGCAGGCAGTAGTGTTGAACCCCCATCCTTTCTCCGTCTTGCTGTGTTTTTTTTGTGGTTCTCCTCCTTTTAGAGTTTTGTCCTCTCCTGTTCACGTCTCTTTCTGTTTTTCATTGCGCTTGTCTTAACTTTTTCACCAGCCTCGTACCTGTGTCTGTCTTCCCCAGCTGGAATGTGACTGGTTAGAAAAGATCAAGCCAGAACTCAGCATGGAGATGTGAACGCAGGCATATCCAGACTTGTCTGCTTGTTAGGAGTTACCTGCACAATCACAGGACAGCTTTGTTATTTAATTAATCTGTAGGGCGAGGTGACAGGAAAATCAGTTTTATCTGTAAGTAAATATCAGGGTTTAAGATTTAGTGTGTTTATTAGCAGAAATTAAATATGAATACACCATAAACATGTTTAAGTAAACAGTTGTTTTAGAGAAGGTCTTTTTTTCCTACTTATTGGTCCTTTAAGATCATTTAACTACCTCATAAGAAAGTGATTTTAAGAAAATTAGAAAAATTGTACTGTGCACTTGCTCTTAATAAATGTCAAGAGGGAGGTACTTTCACTATGATTCTGTCATGAGTGCATCCCATGGGTCTGATAATAGATCCAGGAAAGTATTGAAATTGTTCTGAAAAGGAGAAGGAAGTTATTATTTGTATGACTCACACTGTGTGAAAGGCCTCGTTCTAAACAAAGTGTGCTTAGATGGAGCAACAACATCACATGAGGAGGAAGAGTGACATCACCTGAGATTAAAAACAAATGCCACCTCTTTTACTTCTGTGTCAATAAATAGCAACTTATATGTAACCATTCACACACCCACACAATGATGACAGAGCTGTCATGTCTGTCTAACATCAGAGTCCAATTGGGGTTCAGCGTCTTGCCGAAGGGCATTTATTTCAGACAATTTTCATAAAATGAGTCAAGGATTTGCTATCGGGTTGCTGTAATGTATGCACAAAAGCAGTGAACATGTAAAAAAAGAGAGATTTATAACTACAGTTTCCTAAGCTCCTCAGTGGAAACCAGCGCTGAGCACGTCAGGTGGTTTCCAGATTGTTAGATTCTATAAGCGGCCACATTTTTATGAGTCTCACTGATTATCCACAGAAAATATCATCATCCATCATTGTTGCTGCACAAATGCCTGAATGTATTATTTTCCTATAGTTGCATATTGCCGTGTGTTGCATGGGGTAATATTATTTATCATCCAATAAAAATGATATGACATTACATTAGCTGAACTATTAAAGATGGACAAGGCAAGGATAGTTAGTCGAATGCAGCATGTTACACAGAAAGCCAGTCGACAGTGTTTTGTCATGCAGATGTTACGGTCAGAGTTTTATTTCCTGCGGGGGGTATCTCAGGCTTTATCGTTTTACGGCTACGTCTTCACACTTTGATCCTTTGTGGAGGTTTGAATGGGCCTTGGGCCCTGACGCGACCCAAGCATGTGACCTGACAATCATAAAGACGATGACATCTTTGTCTGCTCATACTGTAAGAGACTCATGTCTTAGCTGGGTCTCGTCCAGCTGTATCAGCCTGATAGATTTCATGCTTAAGAAGCTGCAGACAGGTTCTTGGCCTGAGACGCTACTACAGACAACATTCTACACCACTATCTCAACCCACCAGGTCAATGTTTTACAGCCCAGTTTAGAGCTTAGCCTGCCCCATCCCCTTAATGGCTGCCTCTCCCAAAAATCCACTGCTTCATGCTGAGAAGCCATCACCCGGGTCCATGCTATGATATCACACACACAGACACACCCACAAAGTTCATGCTGACACAACTATGCAACTGTCCAGCTATATATATCTATACATGTATACTTGTAACAGCACGTTTCATTCAGTAGGAGTAAACTTCACCTTCTCATCACCTTCTCGTGTGCAACGCTGTTCATTTTTCATCATTAGCCTATCCCAGCTATCTATGGGCGAGAGGCGGGGTACAGCCTGGAAGAGGTCTCAAAAGTAAAATGCTCAATAAAACTGTCACATTAGCACTTGTATACTGAACGCCTGCAGCTTTTACAGGCTACCTGCCTGACAAGGCCTTGTGCGATCTGCACTTCATTTTTAAAGATGAAAAAGGTTACTCCAGGTCCTTGACTTCAGACAGAGTAACTAACACAGCCCCTTTTCTGGTGAATTGAAATCTGATCAAAGACTGACTCTGCTGCAGCTAAAGTACCAGATTCTAGGAATTCTTAGAGCTCAGTTTTTGTTACATCTCTCACATGAAAAAAAGACAAATGAAGAATAACATTTTTCTTGGTATGTAACTGATTCTGTCAGTTCTGGGAATGCCTCCACATCAGATTCTCGGTTCTGCACTCAGGATTCATGTTCATTTCTTCTTGCGCAAGTTCTCATGAAGTTATCACCTCTAACTGCTTGACTGAAATGTTTTTGTGGGGGTTTCTGGTTGCTTTTGTGCCCATTTCAAAGCAGCACTAATTAGTGCAACTGCAGGCCTTGGTTCTCTGAGGGTTTATAGGCTATGGGAATTATCAAATCACATCATTCTGCTGCCATAGCCAAGTGTTAACCCTTTTGCCGACCTGACCCAATTTACAAAGACCCCGGCCTTCCCTTTCTTTATACACAGGCACCGCACAATGTCCAGTCTGTGTCATACTCCATAATGAGCACATTGTATGTGACATAGATCTGAGCTGAGCAGATGGGAAAGCTGCCATCCATCTCTGTCTGTGTGTCGTCTGAAGTATTTGCCCGACAGCTGAAGGTGTGACATTCAGCACTCAGAAGACTAAATGTGTGCTTTCACATCACAATAATCCCAGTGTGGATAAACATGTCTGCAATCTCTACAAATCAGGCAGGTCAGGTTGCAAATGTACTATTAACCATTTGTTGAATCCAAAATAAATTAATACTAAATACCTTTATCTTGTTAGAAAACCTTGAACAGGTGTAGTTGTAAGAGGAAACTACAGGCTGTTTGCACCAGTGTTGTACAGCAGATATCTGTCTACTTGCAATACAATGTCTCCCCCTACAGAAAGCTCTTTAGAATAAAGCAGAAAGATGGAGGAGCATGGATTCCCTCATATGTTTCAATCTTTTAATTTAAAGGACTAGTCTGTAGATATTCGGGGTGTCTGTTAGCAGAAATTATATTTTTTTGAGCGAAACAAGCCAATAGTCTTTTTCATTTATTTATAGTAGAGTCTTATGACTTGATCGAATTAACAAGGGGAAAGGGTTAAATAAAAAGGGTTTTTTAAAGCTATATCTTTATCTCTAAATGCTTTTCACTTGACTAAGCAGTAAAACACTGTTTTTCACACCCTTCTATAAATGTGAGGGTTTATAAAGACATGACATTCACAAATACCCCAAACAAAAGGAAAGACAAGGTTCCAGCAGCAGGTCCTCTATCAACAGCTGCTGCCCAACAAACTCACATGATGATAAACTGTATTTGATACCGCTCTGAGGAAAGAACAATATACTGATACAAATTCCATGACTTTGACACGTCTGGAGTGCAGCACAGTCAGTGTCATGTTTTTTTATTTTGACACAAGGTTTACTGCTGGCACTGCAACACCCAAATACCACTGGGATGGCCGAGTGCTCAGTGTAACAGTAACATAGTAACAGTAACATATATGTTTTTCAATTAGGAAAAAAAGTTATATTTGTTTCTTTATTTAACTACATCTGCAGTCCTGTTGTCCATCACGATAAATCGTCACTACTTTGAAGGATGAAAGCTAAAAGAAAGCAAGGATTTGGTTAACCTGTAATTACTTATCAGCAATTCTGTGTCATATTGCACATTTAAGAGGCCGTTTTCTCATATTTATTTGCAAACTGGAGTTCAGCAAACAGTCATTCTGTTTTTGACTTCCTGATGTGACATATCAGCACGTCTTTGGTGGTGCAGTGTGCTTCATGCAGGAAGGTCAGTGGCATTACTGTTGTTACAATGAACAAATTATACCATGAGGAAAACTTATGGGAGCCATAAAATCCCTACAGGGATTAATAAAGTAATTCTTAAATCTTAATCCCAGAGAGTGTGGAAAGTTAGAAGACAAAATGAGTTTCTGGAGGGACTTTGATGCTCAGGTCAGTTTCATGTAAGCATTAAGAACATACTGCACCTGTTCTGAATTACACTGAGACCAAAGAATGTGAGGAATGTGGACTTTTTGTTCCTCTCTGTTTACTCATTGTATATTATTAACTGTAGTATTCTGCAAGTCCACAAGAGGGAGCTGCACACACACTGTTGTGAAAGTAGCAGACATTGAGAGTATACAGCTAGAAAATGAGAGGAGACTCTCAGGAGTGTTTCCTACCAAGGACAGAGGGAGGATGGGTGCAACTCAGCAAAAGTAGAAATGTTCCTTCTGTAGCAATGGAAAAATATGATTCTAGATGCTCCAAAATAACAAAATACACATATTTTAAAATGATTTGTGTGTGTGTGTGTGTCTCCTGGTTTGTTTATACTGCAGCAGATGACGAATGACCGGCTTCTATTACTCTTTAAATGAAGCCATATGTTCAACAGCAGGGTGAGAGGACACAGACCTGATCTCAGTGGACCTCAAGTGCACACAGACACACGCACACAAACACACACACACTTTGGTATGTGAAGACGTGCGAGAACACCAATGGACTGATAGAAGAAAAGCTTCTCTTCAGTCCTGACGTGGGTGGAGACTTCAGTCCCACACTGGGAAACCATGAGGGAGAACATTTCAGGCCAGGCTGGGTGGATTCAAGTCCAGGTTGCTGCAGGGCAGGAAGAGCCTACTGCCAGCAGACACAACCCAGGGCCTAGGCAGTGCAGGGAGAGGAAGGCCAGCCGTGTTCTGAATGTTTGTGGGGAGTTCCTACAGTTTAAAGACTTTAAGAAAAAATCCAGTGGAGTTTTCACAGGAGGGGGGGTGAGAGCCGAATTTGGTGGGGTTTGAGGCAGGCTGAAGCATTTTGGAAGATTTAAGTGTGAAGTGCATCCAAGAAGGAGTTACAGTAAAGACTGCAGTCTGGATAAGGAGCTTGACTCAAAGAGTAAATGTGTAACAGCTGTTAGATTTGCTCCATTTAAAGTGAGATTTGGCCTCCGCACTCCTCAGTGATGACTTTTTCACAGTCTTCATACATGCCACACACCTTCTTGTCTCTTTTTTATTTTTAATCCAGAAGGGAGGCTTGATACAGTAACCTTTGACCTCCTGTGAATATGTTGGCAGTGGCAGCACCTCATGCTTCACCTAACAGGGCTGTGCTGGCAGCTATCAGCAGCCTATCAGCAGAATGGCTGTGGGATAACGTCATACATTCCTTCTGGTTGGGCTCCTAAGCGTGGCACCCTGATAACCTCTTTAATGTTGCTTTGTTTGGTAACAATAATCCACCTTTCCATTCTGATACACACAATCCAGAAGGCTGTTAAGCTCCTGTTGTTTTTGTGAAGAATTCTTTTTGAGCTGCTCTAATCAAGGCTTTAATATGAAGAGGGGATGTGTAAAGTGTACATGACGAACCCACAGAAATGTATTATATACCAACTCTGCGGCTTCCCTCAGCTCTACAGAGCTTTACAGCCCATTATGGCTAATTGTTTTGGTTTTACTGCCTGCATCTTTGTTGTTTTGGTTCACTCTCACCACTTTCCTCAAACTTGTTTACAGCAGCAGTTATTTTTTAACTACACACAAACAAATTCAGAGAATATTATCGACCATTTAGATGCTGAAGAGTCAGTTATTCCTCTGAGGAGTGATTAGAGACCAAAAAGATTGAATACTGGAGTTACTGCAGCTGATAGCATGTGCAAACTGAGTGCAAATTTAGTGTTTACTAAGCAGAGTTAAAGGAATTCATTCTGCATTCTTTTATGCAGCAAATCATCATGACTTGAAAATATTAATTTATCTTCCTTCTGTTTTGTCCACCACAGGCATCAGAAAAGGTCTACTGTATCCCTCCCACCCCTCCTCCCCTGCTTCCCTCCCTCTCAGCCCTTCTACTCATGAATGAGTGTGATGAGGTGATAAACGCTAAATAACTGGTGCAAGACAGCTATTCAGCCACAGATCTTTATTTACACATCCTCTGTGAGCAATGTGGAAGAGGCAAATGTTGGGCCAGATAACGGAGCAGGCGCGCACACACACACACATTTAACAGCAATTAATAGAATGGGAGGTTGTCATGACCTCGCTCGGGCAAGGCGAAGAGCAGGAGTCAAACAATGAAATGTCTATAGGAGGAATACACACACACACACAGAGTCATGTCCCTGTCCCTGCAGAGCACATCTACATTTGACTTACATTCATTTCTATGAGACTACATAAGTATTTATGCGTAATGGAGACATGATTCCATAGAGGAGGTGGGTGCAACTGTGTAGTTTACCAAAAGAGATAACAACCAACTAGGAACTTAAGTAACTCTCCTGACAATCCTGAACCATTTTCTATAATAGCCCCATTTGTGGATGTATCTTTTGTTTACAGTTAGTTAGAATTGCAGTTAATTTTTTCCCATGTGGAAGAAATGCATGGGGTCCATTTCCCACAGTCCTCTCCCCTCTTCATATGACTCAGACAGCAGACTGAGGAATGTTTCTCATCACTGTGTGCTGCAGGTCACTGACTCTGACTCTGACTCTACAGACAGAAAGAGGGTGCTTTCAGCCATTAAAGCTCTGATAGTGAAATTTTATGAAAATGTGAGTTAGAACCAACCACACTGTATGAAAAGAGCTGCTCTCTTAACACATATATGATTTGACAAAAGCTCAGAAACGTCCTTTATGTTTAACTTCTGATAAAAAGAGTGTGAATTTTCTTTTCCTAACTTTTTATGAAGTCTTTCCTAACCCACAGACTCCCTTCCAGCTCTGTCTGTAGCTTTAAATCTGACTATATTTTAGCCCTATTCCCAAGCGAGCAGAGTTTTGGGGAGTTTTTTACCTTAAAAGGCCATGTGGAGTGGAGTGCTGGTTTCCTGTGGGAGGGTTTTCCTCTCTCTTACTTTGGAGCTAGTGGAGGCTGGGCCCATCCTCATCCTCTCCCCACCCTGCCTGTTTCAGTCACTCCCACTTAGACACGCACGCACACACACATGCACGCACCCATGCCTTCCTCTTTACACTCCCTGCAAAGTGGTGAAATCCAGCTAAAGCCAGATGTGTGTGTAAGAGACCCACCCTGACCTCCGTATTTTACAGGAGGTGAATACACGGTCACACAGGAAGACAATGTAATGACAGAGGGACATAAAGTAAAGACAACAGGCGGGAAGAGAGAAGGAAGTGGGGAAACAGTAGGAAAAAACTGTCAGGAATTAAAATGTGGGAGTAGGCAGGAAATAAATGAGAGGCACTAAGAACAGGGAAGACATGTGGAGTGGTGATAATAAATGCAGCTTTATGGAAGTGCAGATCATTAGAAGTCAGTGAATGGCTCATGACTGGAACATCCTCTCAACAGTCAGCTTGTCAGTCAGTCTGTCATTCAGTCAGTGAGTCAAAGAGATATTGTCCTTATAAGGCTTGTGCAGATGAACTGTAGGCCGGAGTTAGAGCAGCTGGTGTGTCATCACCATGTCAGCATGAAGTCATCTCACACTGTACCAGTCTGACTCCCAACTCTTTGTCTGCTTTTATGACCCTTATGCAGTTATGTTCAGGTGTTAGGTGCTTTCAAAATGGTTTTACTGTCTCTTGAGTAAGTCGGGGAATGACTGGGCTTTCTATGTCATCATCTCAGCTGTACAGAGTGAACATAGCAAGAAGCGGTGCAGGAAGTCATTCTTGCCGTCCACCATCAGCCTCTATAACTCATCTGTGACTGTCAGAGCTGTGCTCACAAACTTCAACTAAAGCATCATCACAGGTGCACTTTAAACTTCTCAGTTACATTAACTGTGTGTTTATCTTCTTTGGCTGACCTTGTTGTTTTTAAAAGTGCTCTATAAATAAAGATGGATTGGATCTTCGTTTTTTACTGCTACTAGATGTGTGTATGTGTATATATATTTTCTTGTGTATATTGTATTTATTGTTCTTTGATATGCTGCTACTACAATTGATTGATTTAATCTTAATCTTAACAGTTAAAGTGTTGACAGTGGTCAGTGTTATCCTCCTGTATGAGCTCCAGATTAGACCCATATCATCCAGAAACCTGCACACAAACAGCTCAAATTCATTGACTGGGCAGGTCTACAACTTGGAAACTAAAGGCTGGATGCTAGTACATCAGAATAAACACATCGACTCATTATTACTGGATATGGTTCAGGGGTTATATCTCTTTATTGTTTGTTTTTAATATGTGTAAAATGATTTCCTCGAAAGACTAAAGAATAAAAAAGTTAAGTTAGTTTAATGAAAAATCAAAATAAAGGCTATTTGAACCTAACTACACCTTCACACTTGATTTTATGGATTTTAAAGTTGGACATACACCACATTAGGTCCTGCTGCCTGATGTCACAGCTTAACATGAGAAATCAGATTCTATATTTTCTCACCACCTGATTTAATTCTGCATCAACACACTGACTTATTGTGCTCTAATTGAGCTTAAGTGTTTTTGTAAAGGTCGTGGAAATAATTAGGATCAATCCAGACCTGATGGACCTGTTCTTTAGACTGCGATTCATTCAACGTGTGCATATGAACTCCTCAGGCCGTCAAGACAAATTCCAGACTCAGTGATGTCTGATGCCATGATGAATAAGATAACATTGTGAAAGCCTAAAGAGTGACATCACATCATGCAGCTGTGTGTGCATGTTTGTCACCTTGGTCAATACCTCAACCGTGATCTGTTTTCCTGCCCAAAAGCAAAACAATGTTCTGACATGCAATCTCACTTCTGATTGGTTAGCTATGATCCAAACAGCTGCAAAATGCCTGAGGGGAAGGTGTGCGTTTGTGTGTGAGAGAGTGAATGAAGTGGTGGTTGTTGTGTGGGGGGGTCCTGACGTCACTGCAGGAAGCACAGAAGCTCATCATCATACAGGAAGCGTGCTCCTGCCTGCTCTCAGAGGTACTGAAATGTGCTTCATGGTGTGTGTGTCACCAGGTGGTGTCCTGTCTGGGTAAGTCATGAGTTATGTTACCACCCCAAGGGCACAGTAGTTCACTTCTACATTCATACAAAGGGGGCCTCCTGTTCTGTACAGGGGGGACTGGAGGTTCAATTCAAAATCTGTTCATCCTGCTTGTCTGTTCATTAAGAGAATGTGACGGTTCTGCTTCATCCTCTCTAATACAATCTGTTCTTCATCACAATATAAAAAAACATTCACTTTCTTTAGCTGCTCAGATTCCATTTGTGATATATCTTTATGTTTAGTCTGGGCCCCTCCGCTGCATTTCTGTGGCTGAGCAGCAGCGAGAGAAAGCATACTTGGAACATCAGGAGAAAATACCAATGACAGTAAATTACACTTTTAAATTACTCACTGAGTGGCTGTGTGGAACATGTCGACATTCATACAATATATTTTTTCACAGAGCAGACCGAGAACCTCTGCTGCTGCTGCTGCTGTGGTAGGGTGGAGGCAGCGCTTCCATTTATTCTGGAAAACATCATTGATATTTATGCTTTACTCCTTCCAGGTTTAACAGCAAACAGACAGCAAAGCATTAAAATCCAGATGGCTACAATTCACGGATGTGGTTCTGCATTTGTTCTGCTGCCTGTCCCGGTGTCAAAGAATCCTACACATTTTAATCTATGCTAAACTGCCTAAGCTTGACAGTGAATAACATGAAGATGAAACACATGACAGTTAATCTTTGGTGACTGTTGCTCCAGTTCTGCTCACTTTACTGCATTGTTGCTGAAGCTGAAGTCACACTGGAAGGCTGCCAGACACCAAGTTAATGACAGGATGAACAAATCTGTTATAGATCATCTGTCTGATGAGAAGCTGCAGATGGATGGACTATTATTTAATACAGAAGAGAGAGGGGGCACTATGAGTTTTAGCACTACACAAGACAAACAGCTGCCTCGTAGTAGTTGAGATTTTATTGCATTTGGTTTTAATATTTTAATTTAAAGTCTAATACCAAAACTTTGCAGAGGTTATTAAGGGCCTACCATACACCAATGGTATAACCAGAGGTCAAGTGTCTTGTCTTGTGCATAAAGACGTCAGCATACAACAAACGCTGGGAATCGAACCACCAACCTTGTGGTTAGAGCACCATGCAGCGCGTGTACCCCATTGGTACACACAGGTGTTCTACATACAAATTATTAAGGATGGCGTGTTTGATTCAGACTTTCCACTGATGACATTCACTATGAAGGAGTTTGTTGTGAAAACTGGACAGGTGTAACAGGAGCCTCTGAGACATGGATACAGCAAGTACAGCCGTCTTTGAGTAAGTTAATATTAAGCTAAACTGTCGGGACATTAGCTGCTTATAAACGCCTAATGCTAAACTGATAGCTAGCTGGACATTAGCCTGCTCATAGGCCTGCGACTAAGAAGTAAACAAGAATGAGATATTGTCGATATGTGGAACCTTACAATCAATCACAACATTTAATAATGATTTGTCCTTGAATATTTGGAGTCATAATGCACGAAAATAGACCTACATAGACTGTAAATTACAAGTAGATATGCTAGGAAAGTTTTCGTAGCTAGCTTAATGGCTAATACTGAATTATTTGTACTTTTTAAGTGATATGTTTATAATTTTGGTTAGTTTATGCTTCTGTTGTTTCTTTTCTGTGAATGAGAGGACACAAAAAGATATATAAGGTAGTCTTTTGCTGTTTTTTAAAAGGGAATAAATTTGATGAGTAATTTTACATTTAAAAAAAAAACTCGTTTTCTTTGCGTTTGCATTAAAATAAAATGCATATACAAACAATTTTTGTTTAGTGTTGTATTTTAATGTAATTTGTTGAAGTTAACAAATTTATATGCAACTTAACTTAGTAAAAACTAAATCTCTCAATGATGTAACCTCTTTTAGCCACTAAAGCCTAATAACTGTACTTACATTCACAGCCACTTACTCTGTGGGGCCTTACATGTTTCCCCTCTCTCTCTCTCTCTAAGAGACTGTGGACACTGACCTCCATTGTTCACATAAACTCTAATTCTTTGTCTGGCTTCATCCCTCACTCTGCAATCTCAAATATCAGGTGCACAGAACTCAAAGCTCAAATTTCAGAAGTACATCATTTCTCACAGCTTCTGACACATTTTCTTTACATTACTGTCCGGAATAATCACACCTGACGCGGCCATAAATACAGCTGTATGATATATTGTAGCCATAAAACAAAACTGTCAAAAATGCACATGTATTTACAGATGTAAAGTTTGTACTTTTGCATGCAGTTTCATAAAACTACACCCTCTGTCTTCCTGGTAAAAGAGTGGATGTAATGACAGTACCATCCTAACACTGGATCCCTTTATTTCTCTATCTACTTCTCAAACTCCTCCTCCTTCTACTTTGCATGTCCCTCACTCTCTCATTGTCTAATACACACACACTTAAAGGCCTCAAGTGTGAGATGCTGTGTGCCAGTGGGGCTCTCATCTATTGACAGGAGGTTAAAAGTGGAAACAGGACCTGCCTGCCTCTCTCTCCCTCTCTACCGTCTGATCTCTGGTCCCTTTCTAAAGATCCTGCAATCCAAATAAGGAGATCAGGCATGGCTGAAGAGTGAGTGAGCAAGTGGAGTGGATTGGAGCAGCCAGACCACCATTCCTCAGAAAGAGCTTGGATGGGTGGGTTTGATAGGGTGGAGAATGTGTCCAAGGGAGTGATAGTCAAGGAGTCAGGATGGAGTGGAGGCAGAGTGATGAGTGAAGGGATGAAAGGAGATGGAGAGGATGGAGAGAGGGAGGGGGAGAACATGGGAGGAGGAGGGGGTGATTGGAGGCTGGAGGCAGGTTCTGTTGTGGCTTAAATAACTACCCATATAGGGCTCAGCTCTCCATCTCAGTTCAAAACTCTTTCTGTCTCCTTCCCTCTGTCTCCCTTTCTGCTTCTCTCTCTGTTTCTCCACAGCTTTGTCGGACTCCAGCTCTCTCCAATACTGCACGCACAGCTAAATCTCCTGCATCTCAACACAGCAAGACTTGACTTCATCTCAAAGAAAACCAAGAAAAAAAACCACAATGGAGGCTATCAAGAAGAAGATGCAGATGCTGAAACTGGACAAGGAGAACGCCATTGACCGAGCAGAGCAGGCAGAGACGGACAAAAAGGCAGCGGAGGACAAATGCAAGCAGGTGGGGAAGAAAAAGTGAGACGGAAAGAGATGTATGGCTCACAAGTGATGCCACAGTGTGTACAAGAAATCAAATGGGGAACTTCAATTATATACTAACTTTATCATTATTTAAAGGCACACAGACATTGAAAGGTTGGCTAGATGTCTTCCTGAAGAGTTGAAGTTAGAAAAGTAAATCTATTTTAAAATAAAAGTAAAAAGTATGCATAGGGAGTGTAAAATAAGCCAGTGTGCTTGTCTTTAAATCATTTTTTCTTTATCCAGTTCTTAAGCTAATCACAACATTGATACCATACCAGACATGCCTTCAGGGAAACAGTCTGTAAACACTTTTCACATTTATTTATACCACATTCCTCTCAGCTGTGTTACTGGTTTACTTTTCTAAGTCGCGGATGAAAAAATGCAATACATTTTGTTGCTATGCTTTTTATTTGTCCGGATGTTTTTACCAGAATTAACACAAAATGGTTCCTGAAAGTTTAGGCAGCATCTATTGTAGTCTTTTTTTCTGTTAAATCCTCACTTAAGAGGACAAATATGATCAGCCCCAAATGTAAATGTAACTAAAATTCTGTGGAGCTGAACAGCTCAGTGTTAAAGCTGTTTACACTGAAGCTCATCACACGACCCCGATGGTACCACAGACCCCTTCAGGTGATGAGACCACCCAGGAGCAGGGTTTTGTCTTAGGGCAGGTTTAAAGTGGTAACATCCCTCCTCCTCCCAGGAGCAGTTTAAATAAAGTTAAAGGAGTATCTGTCTGTGTGGATATCTGTCATGCAGCCAGTTTGACAGGTGTCCAACACACAAAGGACACATAAGTATGCAAAAGGACACATGCAGATGCAAACATTGGACCTACGGGCTCAGGCGTCTGTGTGTTCTCTCTGATAACAGCTGTATTTTTAGAGTCCAGGGGAGAATGGCAGTGTGGAATTCAGCAGGATTATCAGATGTACTTCATAGGGAACACTGATTAGGGGGAACACTTAACCCTGTATGCGTGTATGTGTGCATGTGTAAGATAGAGGATTAGGCTCCACATACCAGGTTCTTGTCATGAGAGGTTTACAGTAAACCATTACCTTTTTAAGTGTTCTCAAATATCATAAACACAATTAGACTCCCAAACCAGCCAGCGCTGCTTTATCAGTCACCTCAATTTAAACAGCCTGGCTTTGAAAGCACTCTGTCACACTGAATCATTATTTAAGCACCTATTTATTCAGGGTTTTTACGAACAGGATTGTTTCAGAATAAAGAAAATATAACCTTACATAGGGTGCAACAAAGAAAAGAAAAGAAACACTTAAATCAGAAAGAACAGAGTGAAAAACAAGAACAGAACAAACCAGAAATGCATAAAATAGCATAAAATAGTATATAACTACAGATCTTGTAGAATAGAATAGAGCAGACATGACCAAAACAGAATAATAAGCAGATGAGAACAGCACTGAACAAAAAAACAAAAACTGAAAAGTGGAGAACAGAAGGATTAACAGTCATTCCTGTTGTAGCTGGAGGAGGAGCTGTTGGACCTCCAGAAGAAGCTGAAGCAGACGGAGGATGAACTGGACAAGTTTTCTGAAGGCCTGAAAGATGCTCAGGAGAAACTGGAACTGTCTGAGAAGAAAGCTGCAGATGTGAGTAAAGGGCAACACACACACACGCACACACACACACATATATACATTCACTTTTCAACTGAAAATATGAAATGAAACCTTTATTATATGATCCAGCAGTATTTTGAATATTGACAAAAGACTTCTGCTGTCATCAATTACTTCTTTTGCTGCACTTTGACTGACACACACACACGCATGTTGCCATGGTGCTACTGATAACTAGGGGCCATTATTCCACAGCTGGACAGTTTCTAAGCCAGCACCAGCTGTGGCTTTGCTTTGATCCACTGTGAATGGTTTGGAGCGCTTCAGAGACTGTTACATTCCTGTGCAGCCACTCCTGAAAGATGAGCACATGGTTAAACCGTAATCCTCTCACCCAAACACACACAGAACCCAGAGACTAGTGCAAAGTCAAGCAGACAGCATCATCTTCACACAGTGGTTTTTCCTCTTACAGTTTTTTTATTTCTTTGTCTAAATGTAGACCTTCCTATAGTGATGACAGAATATTCAAATATATGGTGTCCACTGCACTTGTTGAGCTTGTGAGGGTGGCAGCCATCACTACTGTGTGTGTCTGATGCTGACTATATTGATGAGGACAGAGTCGTGTTAAGGCAGAGAAAAACCAAATACAGAAAAAAAATGTATAAGGGGAAAGCCTTCACCACCTCAAACCACCTCAGGCCTGCTGGGTTGTAGTGCTGACACACATGCATGACAGGCCTGTCTACAACAGTCTCAGCAGGTGCAGACAGACGTTGAGGATTTATTGTTTTTCTTGGCTCACTGTATCCATAATGTGATTTAGCAAGTGTTGGGGTGGGATGAGTCAGAGGCATCACAGAACTGGAATGAGCTGTGGTGTTATGAAACATTGAGTATTACAACTGTTACCTGTGGTGAACAAAGAGCCTCTTAATTTTGAGCCAAACCTATTATAGTTTTTTCGTTAAAACAAGATTTGACTGCTGATTCCATACATGCAGGTTTTATGACCTGTGACCAATTACAGTGTAGTTATAACTCCCAGACTGGTTCGTTCAATCTGAGGCCTAAAAGGACTGTTTAAACCTACTTACAGGGGAGATTTTTAAGGAGTGCTGTATGAGTATCAGGTGCAGTTTATACAAATAATTATTCAGTAAATGTAGCAGAACACGAGGACAGGCAGTCTCCTGTGGATAATCTGCAGCAATCTGGAGAAAGGGTCATATTTTAGACTGTTGGCAACACCACAAACCACATGGTTGTATATCTGTCAGCGGTGGTTCGTCTAGCACTTCAGTGCATGTGGCTCTTTGTGTGTGTGTGTGTGTGAAAAGTTAAAAGTGCTGTTGAATCCAAGATAAAAAGTGCTGTTCGTATCAGTGAGATGGTGCTTTATTAACTAAGACTTCAGTATACGATAGCAACCACACTAAGGAAATTAAGCCAAGAGAGAGAAATGACCTGCAAAAAAACTCCCACCTCCCACTATGTGGTATTGTTTGAGTGGAGGATATCCCAGGGAAATGCTGTGTTGTACTACACACAAAGAAAAGGAAGGGTCTGTCGTACAGACACTGTGTTGGAGGCTGAGACATGCAGGATTATCCTTTTGCTCTGATTAAATAAACTCTTGAGAACAGTCCTGAGAAGCCTCACATGTAAACTGGGTCAAGTGGGCCCCTGGAAAACACACTTGTTGAAGTTGTGGTTTGGAGCTGGACTAGGTGTAGCTTCCCCTCCTGGGTGTCCTGTAGTGTCTGGGAAGGAGGACTCATGCAGCGCACTTTTTTTTGTTAAAAATAGACATTTGCCCTGACATTTATTTACATGTACAGTGAAGTCCTGCCCGCTGACTGCAAAATCACGAGTAGTAAAACCGCTCTGCTCCACCTTCATGAATTCCCCTCCGCATGTCACTTATTAGAGACAGCAGTCAAGTCATTATGCTTCTGAATTCTCACAGATCAGATTGGAAACCTGGGAAAGCAGAACAGTGAGCAAACAGCCCCAACAGGCATGCAGATGTGATTCATGATAATGGCCCCAAACATGTAGGGCTAATATAAAGGTCATCGCTGTTTAAAACTGTATAGCAATGACAAAGTCTTTAGGAGCATCAGATACCAATGTTCGCACACAGTAAACTACAGCTGACACCGTGTAGTTTTAGTGCAGGTATTTGTGATAACACTACTCACAGCAGCAACAGTTACAGTTTGAGGGGCAAAGCTGGTGTGTGGTGGCCAGCCGGGTGGAGAAAGCAGGGAGAGGGGGGGGGGGGTGTTGTGGTATGTGAGGAATGCAGGCAAGGCAAACAGAAAACCCCACACTCCTGTGTCTAATGAAATCAATGCTTTCAGCTTTTCCGGTGCAAGGGGTAAGTCAGAGAGAGAGCGGCTCCATCGACACATGAGACTGATTGTGAGAGATTTTCCTCTTGTTGTGAGGAGCAGGACTGAATTTAAGCTCAACCTGAGCTGAGCTGAAACGAACTGCTTTGCCAACATGTTTGCTCTCAGGCCGATCATGTGAATGGGAGGCGATGAGGGTAAACACTAGGGAGTATAGCAGTAAAACATGAAAGATGGAGCATAAATCTGATTCACACCCACACAATGCAGATCGGGTCAGGGCTGACATCTGGTGAAGTTTGATGGCTTACTCAACTGTAAGATAAACACTCACAAAAAAAACATATTTATAATGAATATTTAATGATTTACTCTTAGTTAAAAGTTCACCAAGACAGGATAGAAGACCTTAGTAGTAGTTTTGCTATTTCTGGCACACACAAAGACATCAGCCTTGACTACCAGTGGTTAATTCAAAGTGGATCAAAAATGATAGACCCAATTGACTTTTATCAGCGTTTGTTCTGTGTCAAGTGGGATTTTAACCCCTTCATAGAAGACATGTGTTTTCAGGAGTGTAGTAGGTGTATAGATTATTTCTGAAATGGTATTAAAAATGTTTGCTTGGGTGGTAACAGACAGCCTATATGGGTTTAGCCTTGGCTGATATCCACACTTTTTGGAAGGAAGGCAGCCAAAGTTATGTGATGTTAAGGGACTTCAAATCTGAATGGCTTGTGCAGACTCGCTCTATTTAGAGACAGTAAAGATGAATGATCGTCAGACAAAAACACTTAAAAAGTAGGATTTGCATAAGAATCTCAAAGTACACTGAAAAACCTAACAACATAGTATAACCTGTAACAGTTTAAGGTCATATCATCACTTTATTTCACACGCTTTCTGGCTATTTATGACGTATAGTCATATCAATCTGTCATCATAATGTGCAGGTTTTAAGTGGATGTGATCAATGTGTAGGGATGCTTTGATACAAGATATATTTTGTGTAGTCGTACGTCCCAAAAACCTAAGAGGAAATGGAGTTGGTTCCACTTTCAGTGAAATGGGGAAATGTAACTGTCAGATTGGGTTTGAGAAGGTTGGAGAGTGTGACAGACACCCAAACAAAAGGCACAATAACTTAAAGTAATTCATCCTGCCTTTTCCTTTTTCTTTAAAAGATCACATCAGTCACAGGGATCAGCTTTTACACACACACACACACACACACACACACACACACACACACACACACACACACACGCACACACACACACACGCCCCGCCCCCTCTGACCTCATCGTCCCCATCATCTCTCTCCTCCTCCGGCACAGTCTGGCGGTCTCAGCTCTCCTCACCGCGCAGCTCCTCTAATCCTCCTCAAACTCCAAGTGTCCGGACCAAAAACTGCGACGTACATTCCTGAGGACCACTTTCTGAGCGGCTTATAAGCTTCTTCTCATTCCTACAAACCAGAAGAAACACTTGGAGAACACCTGGACACACGCTCTTCCTAGTTATATAACTTTTGCTGCACTTGAACGACTCCTTTACATTCCAAAGACTTTGGTCCGGGACGGAGTTTTTTTCCCTCGTTTTAAAACGTTTTAAAAGTAATTTTTCTTATCGTTGTATTAGACCAAACAAGCAGACCGCGGTAGCTCACTTTTATTTTGCACAATCCAGATATAGTCTTAACTGTTTTTTTCTACGTGTAGTCTTAAGTTAAGTTACAAACCCGTGAACAATGGCAGGTATGAACTCTCTGGACGCTGTGAAGAGGAAGATTCAGTGTTTGCAGCAGCAGGCCGACGACGCAGAGGACCGGGCTCAGGTCCTACAGAGAGAGCTGGACAGTGAACGGGAGCTCCGAGAGAAAGTGAGACAATCAAATCCTCTATTCGTGTATTGTTATTCTCTCGTTTATAACGCCGTTCCTCTTGGCTTTCGTCTGTAAGACTTATTAAATGTGAGCACCTTCGTGTGAGGGTGTAAAAAGTCTATGTAGTTCATGCCATTGATTCATTCGCGGGCGTGATTGTACCACAATGCAAGGCGTTGGTCTCTAATGAAAAAAAAGTTTGGATTCCTGCAGGTCTGCGCGCATGCTCAGTGATGTCTGACTTACAGGCCGCTGTAGAACTACAGTGAATAATGTGGACCACGTAAGCATTGTGCTACTATAAAATCATCAGTTCAGGCTTGACAGATTGACTTACTGCTAATGCTAATCATGCTAATTATATTATAATTATAGCTTCTTGTTATTGGGGATTTATCAGCTTTCACAGAAGCCAAGATTATTGGCTTAATGACTTGCTCAGTGGCACTTCAGTAGCAGGGTGGATGTTTTCTTGGTTGAAGACCTAACCATCAAACCTTATGAGCGGGATGCGACAAAACAGGGCACTGAGTTCAAGTTGCCATCTCATGATGTATGTATTTAAAGGAGCAGTGTCAAAAAATGTAGGCTGAAAGAAACAAAACCAAAACTAAACCTCTACATTTCTTGTTTGTTTGTCTTAGTAACAGACCAAACTAAACTGTTGTCCATTTGAAGTTCTAATATGCAATTTTCTCTGTATAATCATAATGAGACTAATTGCATACTTCACACTTACTTGTGTTTACATTTCAACATACAGCAACATCAGCAGTTTCATAACTCAAGCTGAACTACCACAAGCCACTGCTAAAGATACACATTTCTGAAAATAGACGTCTGGACGTGTGTCCATTTCTTTTCTTGTAACTACTCGCCCACTTCTGTCACCTGCATGTCTCTTGACTGTACTCACATCAGAGTTTTATGATTTTATACAAAAAAAGGTGTGAAGGCTGGACAAAAAATGTGCTTAGCAGTACTGTTAGGTAACAGTCTTGACTTGTTTCATGTGCTGCTTTATGGCTTATGGTGCCATATCCTTTGCATAGTAGCTGGTTAATGACAGGACAAGTAGAGAGATTCAAGGAGAGTGGGAGGGGAAGGTGTGGCTGTAAAGATATGGCAGCTGAGGCGATGAAAGGAGCAGGACTGCTATAAGACTTGTCCCTTTGTTAAAGACTGCCTATTAGGTAACGGGACCTTTTTAATTTGACAATTGGGTGTTTGCCCAGCTTGTGGTTGATCATTCCTGTATGGATTCACATACAGACATCTTAAACCGTTATTTTGCAAGTATTGGCTTTTGTAGTTTTTTGATGACTGAGCTTTATAAAATACTGTGACGTCGGGCGTCAGGATGTTATGATGTCAGTGCAATCTTTCCAAGCAGGAATTCACCAGTTCAACCACATTGCAAATTGACATGTATAATGATAATAAAACAGCTTTAACATTTAAGCAACACTTCAGAGGACTGGCATGACTACAGTCACTGGCCAGACAACAAATCCACGATGTATTTTGTATATTTACAAAACTAATGTTTTTAAACAGTTCTAGGATAGCCTGTCCTTCAGAAAGTGGCTGCTCATCCTTTTTTATAGGGAAATTGGCATATGTAGACCTTGGAGATGAAAACATGTAACTAACTCAAGAGTTTTGTGATTGTATCCCTTTCCATTGCAGACAAAAACCAGATGTTGGTGTTGTTTTTCGTGTGAAAAGGGGCTTTAGAGATATTGAATGTCAAATGTTAGGCCAAGCATCCCCCTCCTCTACTGTCTCCAATCAGCATAGCTTTAGTGTTATACCAGCATCCAGGTATTAATACTTAAAAGATAAATTTAAAGATGAATACCTCCATAAAGATCTGCTGCTTTTACAGACACATTGTGGTTCTCAAAATGTGAAAGAGAATGGAGTTACAATTGTCTTCAGGGTAGGTGTGTTTTGGATCACATTCTTTGATTTCTTCATTGAGGGGCTTAACATATATGAGCAGTTTCAGATGTCACACATCTTCCTGCATATGCATTACAGAGTCAGAGCAGTGCGTTTGTGTGGTGAGGTCGGTGTGGTCCCATATGTGAGTAATTAGGACAACCTGGAGTTATTCCTTGGCACAAAAACTCTTTCATTGGAGAATGGGGAGATCAAAACAGGGACCTTGCTGGGTTTAATGATTCATTGCTTGAAAATGTGATGGCAAGCTCTCACCCAAATTTTACAGTAATCACTTGATGTTATTTCTTGTGTGGTTTTGACACGTGTACAGATGTTACTTAATCACTCAACAATTCTTTGGTCTAGGTACTCCCATTAAACGTGTTTTATTTTCAGCCATTATTCTCAATGAGCTGATGATGATCTTTATTCATGCACCTGTAAGCAGCACAGAACTGGATAAGCTGCGTTTTATTTCACTGTTACCTCTGTGACAAACACATTTCTATTCAGTAATGGCAGGATGCATTGAAGGATAAGTCATGACAGTGTAACCATAGAATTTGTAAAAAAAAAAAAAAAAAAAAAATGTTCTCTACTATATTGGTGCAGTCATGTTGTCACATGTAGTTGCTATGGTAACAGTAGCCATGGAATAACAAGGCTTCAGTTTTGTGGCAAGACTAAATTGAAAAGGGAAGTGGACTCAAATCTATACTGAGGTGTCCCCCCCACCCCCACCCTCCTGACTGCCCCTCCCAGGATGTCGCTTGCAGTCTCTGGTCCAGGACTTCCTGCGCTTCTACTCCCAACACTTCCTGTCCCTGAGCTCCAGCCCTGATCAACAGGAAGATTAGTTTGTGTGTGTATGCGAGAGAACTTCATGTTGGTCCCAGTCTGTGATATCCAACTTTGGTGAAAGTTTGCATCATCAAACATCTTTGTCCACATATTAACTATATGTAGGTCAGCTATCCTCTTTTTATGTCACTTACATATCATATTGAAATATTAATATATCATATCATATTAATTTCAGGAAGTTATTCAAACATAATGCTTATCATAAAGTCAGCTTCCCTCCACTCATTAGTTTGACAACGTCCACTGAAGGTGTCATCTGTTTGCTGCTCTGTGCGGTCAGTGAGCATGAAGGTTTTCTGCTGGGTCTCTCACAGTCTCCAGCAGATTCTGTGGAAAGAATTACTTCCTGGTTTTACTGTTTTCTTTGGACGTTCTTCCTGGGAATAGCTCAACTTTCCAAATATAACTGCCACATGTTGATACTTTTTGGCAGTCGCTGGCATTCTGGGGAACACTCCCATGTTAGTGGCTTGCGGCTTAGCTGATTATGCAGGCCAAGGTTGCGGGTTCTCCTTCAAGTGAGGAGTAAGCATATTACTGCAAGTAAAGCTAAATTTGCTGTAATGTAATGTCATTATTTTGCATTTAGAGAATGTGAATAATAGCATTTATGAACTGGACAGCATTTCTTGGAACATTTTAAACCCAATACTCTGGATGGCATGTCAGCGCAGAGGGAACTGGTACTCATTTACCCCGAAAGAACTGTATAAACACTTATATCTCAGTGATGTGTACTTGTCGTGTAGGCATGTAAGTCACCTGCTCTCTATCTGATCAGTGACATCACACTTTAGAAATTGTCCTACTTTCCAAATATGCCATTAATATTTATGAGGGCTCCCTCTGATAATAAAAACAAGATGTTTTTAAAGGTGAAAAGTTTGTTTCCTTTCATGCTTTGTGGGCAGTTTATAAATGGGCTGCACCCTCCTCTGGGCCGGATTAGACACACTGAGCAGAAGAATCAAACCAGATAAAGATCCTTCTGAAAGAGCATATTGTTACATGGGGACAAATTACATTTGGCACAGAGAGCCGCCATTGTGACGCTTGTCAGAATGTTTAATGACATTCTTTTACATATCATACTTCATGGCTGTATGTAGCTCTCTTTGCATGCCAGATCTTTATGGAAACAGATTACACACTAACATGAATTCACATTGAGAGGAGCAAGCAGCATCGTCAGGAATAACTTACCCTGAACCCCAACAGCATTGTGCAGCTCATTAGCCCACTGCCCTGGAATCAGTCAGTAATTAGATCTCTCTTTCATTTGTCCTTGATCCTGTCTCTTATACATTTAGGTTTATTAAGTCACTTTAGCAGAGCTGTGCTGTATTTTCAAGTGAGGATGTTTGTGGGAATGAGGTAGTCACTCCAAATTAACCTGTGTAAACTACATTATCCTTGTGTTTTTGTGGAGATTAAACATACAGATATAATGTGTTATTTAGAAAGTTTTGTTTCCTTTGGACCAGACAAGGGCAGTGCTTTCCTGTCTTTATGTTAAGCTAAATGAACTGGCTGTAGAGATATAAGAACAGTATCAATATTCTCATCTAACACTAGGAACATGAAATCTTTTGGGTAGTTACAGAAACACCTTTGTTACATATTAATCTATGACGATAACACAGGGCAACTTCTAGCACTCCAGTATCCTGTGAGTGTGTATGTGTATGTAGGCATCTGTGCTCATTGCCATAATCTTCCTGATACTCCAGCACAAACATTCTCTGTAGTTTGTTTTACCATATAAGGCAGTGTGTGTCCCTGGCAGCCAGAGAATGCAAAGTGGGTGCTAAAGGAAGGGGCATGGCCCGAGACAGAGAGAGAATCCCAACCCTGAAAGAAAGAATAATCAAAGGCAGGATGTCGGGCAGCTGATTTCCTGTCACCTTTTTTAAAGATCCTCATTTGTAGTGATGTTTGTATCTGTCCTGAAGTCTCAGTTTCAGTTCCTGCTTTTTTGACCCTTGATCCTAACATTGCTGCCATTGTCTTTAAAGTCTAAATACTTTTCGTCCTGCTTGTGTTGCTTCTCTTGGTCCTGTGCCTCTGCTGCTTAAATGATTTTCTGCAGAAGAGCCAGTTATTACAACTGTACCTTCAGGATTTACAGGAAAATCATTTTTCTTCTTTGGTCATGGCTCAGTGATTTAGAGGCATGAGAACGCGTAATCTATGCACACAAGTTTTTTTTTTTACTTGACACAAGGCTGTCCCTGTCTGTAAGAGTATACCCCACCTCCGTGACTTTGAAAATCCGATGACTGATAAGCTACTAGGTTGCACACATTTGATTGTGAGGGTAGACATACTACCACCATAGTGGTTTAGCTTTGGCGTTTGTGTGTTACTTGACAACAGACAGTTTACTAGGCAGGAACCTAGCAGGTTGCTACCTGCTAATTACACTTGTGTTTGTTTGAGAGAGGCACAGATTGGCAGATTGAGAGTGTCTGTTTGCATGTTTGCAGAGCATGTGTGTGTCTGGAAGTGTGTTACAGCGTCTGATGTGCCAATGTGTAGCTGACCTACAGCGCATGAATAGAATGTTTGTTTGTGTGCAGACAGTATTCTTCAAAGCACATTGCTTCATTCAGGAGGCAGGAAGTAACAATATCTGTTATTTCAGGCTCCAGTTTAATTCTTTACAACCTTTCTCAGTGGCCAGATGTAGTGTGGACAGATGTGGGTTTGTGTGCCGGACGTCGCTGATGAGATTTCAAGATGTTTTGAGCGGTTTATAATTTTTCATTCATTCTGTGTTAGGTTTCCTCTGTCAAGTGCTGGCTGTTGTAAGACATGTCATTGATAGACAGACACTTCCTGTCTGATATCAGTGGCCTCCCCTGGCAGCTTTAGCTATGGGAAAGGTGGAAAAAAGGAGAGGGATAAGGGGGAAAAAAAGAGCAGTAGAAAAGACAAAATGACTAGTCAGCAGACTAAGATGAGATAGAGACAAGCTGGTGAAATCTTAAAAATTAAAAAATAAAGAGTCTGGTGCTGGCTGCCAAGAAGCAGGAAACTATGCTTTCATTTCCTGAAATATTGAGTCTATGACAGAATGGAAGTCTGGACTGGAATGAACGTGTATTTATTCTCAGCACAAACAGACTTAATAACTGTTTTCCACTGAGATTTCTGAGCTCTCTCTCCTCTGTAATGTTATCTTCTCTTCTCTCTGGCAGTCATTTCTCTGGAGCCTCCTTTGGTGACTTTATCTAACCAAATGCTTCGCAGAATGACTCACCTACCTGTAAACTAAATGGCTGCCACTTTGTTGGTTTGACAGGCAAAGTGACTTCTGAACTGAATGACTGGCTAATGAGTCACTGACCTACTAACGGCTGCCCTGCAACAGTGCACAGAATATCGTGTGTTTGTCTAAGAAATCCTTAGCTGCTTCTTTTTAAGAAAAACAAGTAAACTAGTGTGAATACTCTGGGTTGTGATGAAGGGTTAAGAGTGGTAACAGTTCAAAAGGGCATTTATGCATGCTGTTTTAGCTGTTTGCTTGTAAACTTGCTTTTTGATAGTGGTATTTCCAGTTTGAATGTGGCTCCCTAGGAGATGATGGTTGGATAAACTCCCAGGCCAACAGAGGAAATTCTTGTGTAGTCGTGTGTTTGCTTTCTTTTTCCTCTCTCTGCCTTTGTTTACTGTGGGCAGATGAGAACAACCCCATTTGTCCTTTCTGCTTGGCCCATTTCTGCATTCACCTTTACCGGAAATTGAGTTTTTGTTTCATTCAGATCCAAAGTCCTGAGATCTACACTATTAAAAAGGATTACACTATGTAGGCAGATTCTTATTTGTTACAGGGCCTGCTTCTGTACAGGCATCTCGCAGGGCCTCTAGCTGCTTCACTTATTACTCATCAGCTATTGATTAGTGAAACAGTAGTGACCCCAGGGAGCACAGAACAGATCACACTATCCCCCTTTAAGGCGGAAACAAGTATTTTAGTTCACTTGAAGTCCGACTTCTGCGTTTCTGTGTGTTGGTGACTAAGAAGTGTGACTGAATGATAAGCCAAAATATTTCCCTGTAGTCATAGCAGCATGGTTACATTCAGATGATTGTATTTCAATGTATTTATCAGATGTATTCACAGACTAAGGCATTGCCGTGTAGTTAACTCTCTACCCAACTGGCTGTATGCACCAAGCATAAAGACAATGTTTTTACCCCATTTATCTGAGATAGTATCTTTGTATCATATTTATATTTTATGTTTGTTCAGCTTTAACCTGACAGAGACAACATGTAAATGAAAACAAGGTGAAGATAGAATATGATGATGATCAGCATTTTGTAAAACTCAGGGTAAAACCAGGAAATTACTTGCCTAAAAAGGAAGTGACTTAATAACCAGAACGTACGTAACGTATAATGTTATATAATATCACTTCCGTGTCACATTGTGATAAGAAGCTCAGTCAGTTTTGTGTGTGTCTGTCTAGTTGTTTTGTTTGATATATAAGGATTACTAATAATAAATGTTGTTTTATGCTCTTTACTGGGTGTAGAACGGTGGGTGTCCATGCACTTATATGTTAAGGTCCTGTTATATGTAAGGTCCTGATGTATGATTTTAAAATGGTATTCCAGGAACTATGACAGTTATCAGCTAATAAGGTATAGACACAAAAAGGATTAAGTATATTGAAATTATAGGCAAAAACATCTATTTGCCCATTAGTCAGGATATCACGCTGTCAACAGGAGACACCTGCTCTCTCAATAAACCTGGATTGTTGTATGGTCATTTACAGACAATATAAATTCTTTGACATCATTTTTAAACCATAGGACTGAGCTGCTCCTTCTCAGCTTTCCTCTTTTGTCTGTTCCTGCTCTTCTTTTTTATAGTAGGAAGGAGAGGGTTTGGATAACAATTTAAAGGTAATTAAACAAATAACTAAAATTCTGTTTCTTTTTTCCTTCTCAGGCAGAGGGTGATGTAGCAGCCCTGAACCGTAGGATTCAGCTGGTAGAGGAGGAGTTGGACCGAGCTCAGGAGAGACTGGCCACAGCTCTGCAGAAACTAGAGGAGGCAGAGAAAGCTGCAGATGAGAGCGAGAGGTGAGTCAAAATATTCCACTGGGAACACTGGACTGCACAAAATAGGCCATCAAATATATATGTTTTGAATGTTTCTCTGTGTTGTGTCCACTCAGAGGAATGAAGGTGATTGAGAACCGAGCAATGAAGGATGAGGAGAAAATGGAGATTCAGGAGATGCAGCTTAAAGAGGCAAAACACATCGCAGAGGAGGCCGACCGTAAATATGAGGAGGTGAGGCTTTTGAGCTAGTTACTAGATGGACATTTCAATCACTTCCGCTCAGTTACCCCTAAAATGATACTGTTTTTTGTCTCAGGTGGCTCGTAAACTGGTGATCCTGGAGGGGGAGCTGGAGAGAGCTGAGGAGAGGGCCGAGCTCTCAGAATGGTAAACCCAGTAAACACACACATACAAGCCAGCTCTCATTTACTGCTTGCACATTAAAACCAAGTGTACATTTGTTCTTCTCTGCAGTAAAGCCAGTGACCTGGAGGAGGAGCTGAAAAATGTAACCAACAACCTGAAGTCCTTAGAAGCCCAGGCTGAGAAGGTTAGAGTGACATGTGACATTTTGTCCCCATCAAAAGGCTGCAACTTAAAATGTATGAAGTTGTTGTGCCCGCCTGAACAAATCAGTGTTAGAATATATTCTGATAATATCTTTTGCCTTGAGAAAGTGGCCTGGCCTGCCTTTTTTTCTCCGTCACAAACAACCTAAATATAAACAGTCAATACTGAACACCAGGTCTGGCACCCAGCACATATCATCTCCACTTCCCCGTATGCTATCATTTGGGCTGATCTTGTGGCCTAGTGGACAGTAATTTGGGAAGGATTCCTCATCACCAAAGTGTTGTTTCATACTACCTCCATTGTGATTGTGTGTCTTCGGGGCCCCTGCTTATAACGTAACCTCTCATTTTCCCTTCAGGGTGTTGGAATGAAAACGTATGAGAGGAGTTCAAGACCTATGTTACTTTGATATGGAGCTGTTTGGGCAATAATTCCACCACATGAATTAGCCAACAAGGCTGTTATTTGTAAATACAAGGCTGCATGAGGTGTTTCAGTATCTGTGATCCAAAAGCTAGTAAAGACCTGCAGCACATTCCTCTGTTGGCTACATTCCTTCCCAGGCACAGACATGCAGCCCAACTGCATGCCAGGATTACCACATGCTTTTCTTTTGGCAATATATGGTGCCTTATTGCTTTGTTCAGTTAGACCTGCTGTGGTTGGCATCAGAGCAAAACTCGTTCCCAGGCCAGGCCAACGCCTAGCCTGTTTTATGTCACTACCTCCCTCAGAGGGAGCGGTACTGTAATCCTTGGATGATGTGTGTGTCTCTGTGAGAGACAGTATGTTCGCTTTGTTTGCATTTCCAGGTGAAAGCATGTATTAATATTTTTTGCACCTGATTATGTAATGTTGTTTCTGTGTGTGTCATCAGTACTCGGAAAAGGAAGACAAGTATGAAGAGGAGATCAAAGTTCTGACTGACAAACTGAAGGAGGTGAGAATATGATAGGAAGATCTCACAGTTAAAAAAATTAAAACTGTACCCCCCTCCTTTGAAATATTTAAGTGGATTATTTTTTGTGAAGGGAGAAATGTCAAACTCCATCCTTCCTAGTTTTCATCGCAGAGTGTTTTGAAAGCCTACAGTTGTATGTTAGATACGCTGAGCTCGCTGACATTGTGTGTCTGACCTCCTGCCAGGCTGAAACCCGTGCAGAGTTTGCAGAGAGGACAGTGGCCAAACTGGAAAAATCCATTGATGACCTGGAAGGTATGAGAACATTTACATTCATGTTATATGCTGCAGCTGTGCACCAAAATATACACACACATGCAATATGAATGCTGATTGTCAGTATTTAATTATCTGTGCGTATGGATGCGTCCAGTTTTATTTGTAAATGAACCACACACACAATTTCATGCACACATGCAAAAACCGCTTACTTCAGTGACTTCAGAGATCCCAGAAGGAGTGTCCTAATTCAGCATCACTGGAAACATTTTCTGTGGAAAGGTATTCTGTACCAAACCTATGGAAACTCCTTACCCAAGACAGGCTAATAAAAGACCCTTGTTTCTGAAGGACAAGTATTCCATGTCAGCTGCAAGGAGGACAGAATGTGCTCAGATGTTTTTAGGTCAGCATTATTTAGCTGTTGAACCACAGGCAGCTGAGTTATTGGAGCAGTTTTATGAGACATTCAGAACAGGCTTAAGTGCTCAAAGCTCACCCAGCAAAAAGAGCTCATTAGATATGCATCATTCTTTCTTCCAAGCATTTCTGCATCTTTAAAGGGCTGACCTGTTTTTTGTCTTCTCCTTTCTCCCTCTGCCTCCATCTGTCTCTGTCCTGCTTTTGGCTTGTTATGTTGCTGCTGTCCTTCACACCTGTGCCTGTACTTCCTGTCGATCGCTGACCTCCAGATGAATTGTATGCTCAGAAGCTGAAGTACAAGGCCATTAGTGAGGAGCTGGACCATGCCCTCAATGACATGACATCTCTGTAGTTGCTCTTTTGTCTCTCTGCTCCTCAGTCATCTCTACTGTACCTTTGTCTTTCTCTTTGATCTTTGATTTGCAGATCATATGTGCCTTCTGCCCAACTTACTATGCAAAAAATAATTAAAAATTCTCTCTTTTCCTACTTTTCAGCTTTTTGTGATTATTGGTCAGGCAGATTACTGAAATATTAAAGATTCCATATATAATCTATTCCATTGTTAAGAATTCATATTTATTGTCAATGTATTCAGGTGATTTTTCCAGAGGAAGGAACTATGTTAGCTTCTGCCTTGTTAAGCATCTTAATCACTCAAACTCCCAGGATTGATCTGGTCAGCTGCTTACTGTCTAAAGTGTCCAACAGAGTGGACTTTAGCAAACAATAAATTATGTAATGCCACAAGGTAAATGTGTAGAATGATTGCAAGGGTGGTTCCCTGCTTAGCTGTACGTTAGCTCTGCTGTTGGCTGCTTTGTAGCATTTAATGCAGTTTTATTGTCCTTATACTACAATCAGATAAACAGTACAAGAAAACATCAACAGCTATACTATAGTATGTATTTTTATGTGATGTAAACATCACAGTGCAGGAAAATTACTATATTTGATCTAATGTATGCCCTGAATGCTCACTATCGAGGTTAAGCCTGAAACACAGGTGTCACCATAATTTTAGTGTGTAGAACAGCTTAATGTGTAGTTTGCTATGGTTTTTGTAATTAGGTAGTAGTTTGTTACTCCACATGGTCCGTCTGATTGTCAGTTGTACAAGGTGAGCATTTACTCTAGTTTTGGTTTGGATTAATACTTTGCAATCACCAGTGACCCTTTCAGGTTCCAGATGGAAATCTTAACATTTTTGATATGTGTGTGACTTTAAATATAATCGTTTAATACCTACTAATGACCCCACACAAGTCCATGCTGTACTCTGCTGCTAACAGTATTGTATGAGTCAGCTGTGTATGCATGAAAGGCACAGTGTTGTGGTTGAATTCTTTGCATGTGGCCCAATTTAACCAAAACAGTTATGCAAAACATCTGTGCAGTAACAAAAAAAGTCCACTGTGCAGCCCTTTTTTTTCAAGGGATGCTGTTTGACACAAACCCCATAATGAGATTAAATTGACATGAACAGTATTATTAGCTGTCGGCTGAGGGTTCACCCTGTCACTTTTTCTCCTCTCCAGAGAAATTATCACATGCCAAAGAAGAGAATCTGGGCATGCACCAAGTCCTGGACCAGACCCTGCAGGAACTGAACAGCTTATAAACACACAGAGGAAGCGTCAGAGGATGAGACCGTCATTAACATTCCAATAAATGTTCGACTCCATTCCGCATTTCGAGCTGTAAAATCTTTATTCCCCACCTAAAGGGGGATTAACTTAATGCTTGTCCCTCAATGTTTTTTTTCCCAAGGCACAACTTTTTTTTAAGGTGGGAAATCATTTTGAACCTATTGCTTCTTTTTTATCTTCAGCTGTGATTGCAGAAATTCTTTCCAGACATGATTTTTTTTGACCCACCTATTTAGAATAAACTCACCCAAAGAAAACTGATTCGGTCACTAAACCACTCAGACTGGCTCATTTTTTTTATGTGCACATACATCATGCCACAGTTTTTTTTAATACATACACAGGCTACTAATGGCATTGTGTTACTCTTGGCCTATATTAGCGTGGCTCTGACGTGCCACCCAGTGGTGACGTGAAGTTAGGCAACAGTTGTTTCTTTGTACCACCCGGAGAGGCTGTGAGTTTGACTAATCTGTGTCCATCTCAGAAGAGCTGTTTGTGCTTCAACAGCATGATGGTCAAATGGACAGGTGATGGAGAGGTGTCATTTCTAAGTTAACAATCAAGGCACATGCTTCTGAATGATTTCAGACTTCTCTGTACACTTTTCTGTCTTCATTTAGAATATAAAGCCTCTCCTGTCAAACTGATTAACCACAGGTTGCATATTTACAGTGCAGTACATCTTTTTTGAGAGCTGTGCACCCTTTTGTTGATCCTGACCACTGACACATCATTACCAACAGCATGCCATAATGTAGCTTATATTTACTAGATTTACAATATATTACATTACATGAGCGAGCTAAACCCCAAACCACTGGAAGCTCAGTCAAGTCTTGGATACTTATTGTATATAGTAGAATAATGTTAGGTATGTGAGAAGTTGTATTGCTCTGTTTTTTTTCCAATTACATCCACTTCTTTTTGCCTGGGGAACTCTCAAAGACCAAAGAACACACATGGCACAGACAATTAATTCTTCAACTGTTTTATTTTGTTTGTGATGGTCATCATGGTTTCATCTCATGCCAGGGCCATGAGCCCCTCACATCTGATTGAGACCAATTTTAAATATTTCATTATTCATCAAGACCCCCTTCCATGTCAACCTAATAAATGTTTTACAGAAATTGTGACTCGACTGCACTTATTCTGCATTTTCATTGTTATATAATTTATTTTACTATGGAACCACAACAGTGGAAATATCTACAGAAAGTGCTTCATATCATCTGATGTTAGTGCAGTTTAATCTGAGCATCAAGGAATATCAATCTGTTAATTTTGGTCCTGATTTATAATCCTCTTTTCATTGTTTCCTCCTGAGGTTAATCATTCTCTACCAAAGGATTTGTGACACAGTGTGTCTCAGCCTTGTGTCTCCATGGTCCATTCTGCTGCCCGCCATTGGTGTTCTAGCAGATAAGTGCTCATGAATATTTCCTCCTGAAGGCGCAGCCTGGATGGACAGAAATCAAACATTTCAACATGTCTTTATAATCAAAGCAAGGAGCAGAACAAATAACTAATCAGCCTAATTTAAGACACTCCTTTCTGACATATTCTCTACCTGTAGTTAGTTTGCATTTGCCTCCTCGTGGCCTGCAGAGGATGATGGAGCAGCCTGCACATGGCACCACAGTCTGGGCATGGCTGAAGATGGTGGTGATCTTGTAGCAGCCTGCAGCGTTTTTAAACATAAAACAAGAATATGTCTCTCACAATCTAAGGAAATGTAGAAAAAAGGCTATGCTTAGATGACTGGGACATAGTGACTCAGCTCTTGATTGTTTTCAGGTCTATATTTCAGGTCCACATAAATGCAATCATCAATCAACATTAAGTCCGAATTGAGTCACTTTTGGATGATTTGTACCATAGGACATGAATGTCAAGACAGACAATTGTCTGATAACCGATCCAGATTAAAATGTAAACGTAGCCTTGGTGAGAAGAATGTGGCCTGAGGATTTACCCATGCATTTAACATCCATGAAGTAGGAGTTGGGGCTCTGCACCAGCCTCTTCTTCTTATGCCTTCTCCTTTCCTCTGACAGGCTGGGGTGCATCAGGTCCTTCGCTAACTGTAATGGTCAAAACATCTGTTTTTAAAACATTACACATTTTTCATTAACTTATTTTTAATTCACTTACATTGAATACATCAATTGTAATAGGATATGTGTTGCGGTCTACTGCCCCCTACAGTCTGATGAATGTATTACTAGCAGGAGCTGAAACATGCCCAGACAAGTCCAGGCTGTAATATGAAAGCTACTGATAACACTGATACAACAAAGAAATAATAAACAATAATAATATAATAATAATAAACAATTCTCCTTTCAGTCCTTTAATATTAACATGATATTGAATGCCTCATATCATAACAGACCACTTACATAGTGTTCTGTCGATAAGAACTGCTCTAACAAATCTAGTTCTAACTGTTCTAACATATTTAATAATAAATCAAAATATCAGAATCAGAAACAGTTGATTGATCCCAGGGGGAAACTGCTTAATAAATAAGATTTATACTTACAGACATTTTCACGTAGATCACCAGGGATTCTCTCGTCCAGGGCAAATAGATGTGTGATACCAGGTTCTCCACCAGAATCAGTCTGATCTGATGAACGTTCACAATACAGGACTCAGGGACCGAGCAGGCGGGGTCTACAAGTCTGGGAGGTGCAACACATAAACTGGCAGCTCAAAGTTCAATGATGATTAAAATGACTTCATAAGGTTCCTTTATAGACAAAACATTATATAAGTAAAAGCTATTAATGATTTATATATAACATAATGCCACTGAAATTACAACCAAATGGAATTCTTCTAAATTTAAATTTAAGGCAAAACTAACAAAGCGATGTTATTTTTTTTAACTTTATTTTTTGAACAGTCTCATACTTTGTCTTCAGATTTAAATATTTCAACCTGAGGGTTTTTACTTTACTCAAAGTAAGGTTCAAGTTGTGCCTTATCTGATTTACAGCAATTATATTATGATTAATGATTATAACATTTCATTTTAAGAATAACAGAGGATTAAGCCACTAAAAAAAATCAAATGCTACTCAGCTATGTTTCACGCAAGTTTTTTTAAATATTATATTTATTAATTTTTCCATTGTTTTCTTTACAAACAAGAAAAAAAATGTGGTTATAAGGCACTGAGCCAAGAAGGGTCTCCGTAGTCACATGCCTATTTCGTTTATTCTGTTTCTCCAGATGAAAGAGCTCCATCTGTATTACAGACACATTTTCCTTAAGCCAGTGATCAAAATTTAGGGAAGTGGTAGATTTCCAGTTGAGTAGCACAAGTTTTTCAACCACCATTCCAAGTTGCAGGGCGATTTGCAGGTCAGATGTGTAACCCAACGTCTCTGTGGAACATCCAAATATTGCCAGGTTGTGGTTTGGTAAAAAATCTTTAGAGTAACATTTGGAATACCATTTGAAAACTGCAGACCAAAAGCCAAACAATTGGGGGCAGAACCAAAAGAGATAAGCCAAAGACCCTTCAGCAGAGGAACATTTATCACATTGAGTAGATACTGATGGGAAAAACTCAGTTTAATCTTTGATTAATGCAATCTATGGATCAGCTTGTATTGTATCAGACGATAATGAGTGTTAATAGAACAAGAGTGAACCAGTGATAAGGCTTTCTTCCAAAGTTCTGCTGATACATCCGATTGTAGGACACTAGCCCAGGCTTGTCGAAGAAACTCAGAGACAGAGACAGTGAAACAATCTACAAATTTAGTTATTAAATGTTTTGAATCTGGAGCAAGCATTATATTATCATAAAAAGGATGAGAGGTTGGAATATTTCGAAATGTTCAAACCTTTGTTTGTGTTTCACGTAAGTTAATACATCATTAATAATCCAATATTAATAACGAGTTTATTTTGACAGCGAATAACAGTGAAACGTGTTATTCCGGGTGATGACAGGCATCGAAACGAGCAGACCCAGAGAGATGGAAACAGACTTCCGGAGCCACGAGGACAGTGAAGACTGACAGCTGATTTGACCAAAAGACAGCTCGTGTGCAGTGACGTCTGCGTTTCTACAGCGGGCGGGATTTCCGCAGTAGTAAGCTAGCTAGGCTAATAACATGGCGAAGACTTACGATTACTTGTTTAAACTACTTTTAATCGGCGATTCGGGCGTCGGAAAGACCTGTGTGCTTTTCAGATTTTCAGAAGATGCCTTCAACTCAACGTTTATCTCCACTATAGGTGAGTGAAAGTCGTATTACCAGTATTTTGTTTTAATAGAAAAGCGGCACAGGAGCAGCCCATCCCGTAATGCCAATTCGTTGCTAACTTTTCTGTTAGCATTCATCTGATATTGGTGGCTAGTCAGGAAGCTGCCTTACCGGCCTCTTTGAGGGTCTTTTCAGTGGTCTTTACTGACATTTGAAACAGTTGTAATATGTAGACGGCCAATGTGTTCATGATCTGAATTGTTGGATGACCCACCTACGATTTGTGTCGTTTAAAACTATACTAATAATGATATGATGAGCTAGCGTGCTATTAAGCTTCCAGTGAGCTAGTTTAGTTGGTTGGCTGTGTCATTTCCCTTATGAGCAGCTGCCTTGTACTTCGGACTGTTGAAGCCAACACTATAGAAAGTATTAATGACTTTGAATGTTTGAATTAAACATTGGTGTTATCCCTAGAGGGATTCCGACTTAGTTTCTGATGTGCATAAAAAAATGGTTAAATTCTGACTTTTGTTTTTCTACAGGTATTGACTTCAAAATCAGAACAATAGAATTAGATGGGAAGAAGATCAAACTACAGATATGGTAAGAGCAGTAAAAGAACTGCTGTGCCCTGGGGCTACACACAGCATGTCACAGTTTTCTCTTTACACACAGCTGTCTCTGAGATGCTGAGTTTTTTAAACAGACACAACACGAAAGTAGGACAGTTAGGGTATTTATAATGTAATAAAACATGGTTTTCCTGTTTATTTTTAAATCTTTCCTCAAAGCACAAAAACAAAGTCAAGTTTTAGAAGACTAAGTGATGTGTTTTCTCTTTTAGGGATACAGCAGGACAGGAGAGGTTCAGGACCATCACAACAGCCTACTACAGAGGAGCCATGGTAAGATGCTTTGTCAGCCTTACAAATAATATAATGTATGTGTAGTTATCTTCATCTCAGGTTTACTGCAGCATAAACAATTACCAGAGAAATGCCACACATTGTTATTATTGTGTTGGACACACCTTAAAGTCAGGCGAACACTCAGTACGTCATTGTTTTGTTTTTGTTTGCCTCCTCTTTAGTTCAAGTTTAACTGGATGCTTATGTTTGCATGATTGAACTCTACAACTTAATTGACCTTTGTCACCTTTATTGTATTTAACTGCAGCACTTCTATTTTTAGACTCCAAAATATCATGACTCATAAATCTGTCTGTGTGGAATTTGAACGGAATCTCTAATGTATTTTTGCTTCATGAACTCGTAAGGGCATCATGTTAGTGTATGACATTACCAACGAGAAGTCCTTTGACAACATCAAGAACTGGATACGAAATATAGAAGAGGTAACACATACACTTTTTTCAGTGTTTTATTTCTGGCACAGATCTACAAAGAGTCAGAGAGCACATAAGTTTAACACATAATAAATATTATTCATATTATGCCAACTGTTTTTCTGCAGCACGCCTCAGCAGATGTGGAGAGGATGGTCCTTGGGAATAAATGTGATGTCAATGACAAGCGACAGGTGTCCAAAGAGAGAGGAGAGAAGGTGAGGATGATCAATGTCATTGTGACAATGAATGCAGTAAGGACATGGTTAAAAATAATCTCAGAAAAACGCTGTCTGGGTAAATATTTCTTATCTGTACCCAGTACTGACACGGCTGTTGTCTCTGTTTTCCTGTCTTTAGCTGGCACTGGAGTATGGTATCAAATTCATGGAGACCAGTGCAAAATCAAACATCAATGTGGAGAATGTAAGTTTGAACTTTTTTTTGTACTTACCTATTTCTGACATTGTAACTTTTTGTACATTTTTCATTCATCATTACCAAAAATGAAAGTTAATTTTGTTAAGCTGCGGTTTGCAGTGTTTACTCCTGCTCATTTGCATTAACATTGTTCAACCAAGTGTGTCACAGTGACAACACTTGTGACACGGTGCTGTATGACGCTGGCTATCGTGCTACTGGAAATAAGAAATCAATGCCAAAAATCAATTTATTTATGTCACTACTAATAAACTTCTAATTTGTCTGCAGGCCTTTTTAACCCTTGCCAGAGACATTAAACATAAGATGGACAAGAAGCTGGTAAGAACAGAGAAAGCTGAAACATTTTTTTGAAGTAAACTGACGGCAGTACGCACTGTGTCAGTGGTGGGCTTAAACTAAGTGGGAGTTTGTATCTGTGTGTTATAGGAGGGCAACAACCCGCAGGGCAGCAGCCAAGGAGTAAAAATCACAGAACAGCCCAAGAAGAGCAGTTTCTTCCGCTGCACGCTTCTGTGAGAAGACGGGCACGACAGCCTCCACCCTCGCCTTAACTATGTCCCCCACTGGACTTAACTGGACAGAGCACCCTGATCTCTGGTTTCATTTGTCTTCCTCTGTCTTTGTTTTATTTACTTAGGAAAAACAAAAGTTTATCGCTCCTATCGGATTACCAGTCTTCCCTTGAAACCCGTGGTTCTAACTACTGTGACCTCACTAAATCAAATTGACAGTTTTAACCTCAACAACAAATTCTTTTCACTTTTAAAGATGGCCTCCTTAATCCACCCCATGATCTGACCATTATATTGTCTGCGTCACTTTGGAAGTGTCATTTATTTTACCCTTGTTACCAACACAATTCCACATTATACCTCCACGGCCTGCATTCTCACGTTTTCACTTCTGAGGTAATGAGAGCATCACCCCAATGTTCTTAAAGCTATCATTATGTGTACATTTATACTGACAGGGTGGCCTGTGTTCTGTAAATATGCATCATTGATTATGTTTCACCAAGAAGAGAGTAATGGCGGTGCATTTTACTCATCATATCAACCGTGCAGTTTACATGTCCATCTTTTTGTACTCATGTCTTTCTGTTCAAGGCTTGAAACATTCCATTCTTCTTGTGATCACTTTATTGTGCGGTGTAATGTGTGTAGAGCCCTGGTTTGTATTTTATGAAGTATTCACGTGGTTGCAGCAAGGCTTTTTAAGGGCAGGCAGCAATGTGTGCTTAGTTTGAGGAAGCGGAGGATGCACCTCTCCAGGTGGACCACCAATACCTAACACCTGGAGGCAGTTCACTTAATCGTCTGTAATTCTTCCAGTTGTCCATTCCAGGGGAGATCATGTACACGACTGTTTTCTGGGCCTTGGATAGGGGCTGTGCTGTAGCAGTATTTATGGAGTGAAACAAAACATAGCACCAAAATGACAAAGTGCCCTTTTTATGTTCTTATTGATTATGCACTTTTTCCATTTGTTCTTTCTGTAAGAAAAAAATAGTTCTTAACATTTATTGACTGTTTGTTGTAAGTCTTAACTGAAAACAAAGAATATTCATGCACAAGATTTCCACATATCCACCTGGGCTTCCCAAAAACATCTGAGCATTGAAACCACATTCCCACTTACTGATTGAAATGTTTCTTTTTCTTTTTTCCCCCCCTTGCTGTTGATGCTCTTGGGAACCCCAGACACCCTCTTGCCCCACCCCTCTCCAGATGTTGGTTCGGCCCAGTGTAATGGCCGTCTGAGCTATGCATTCAAACCTCAAAAAGCTTTGCACATTTCACCTTACAAGCTTTATTTGAGATTAGAAATGTGCAGAGGACGCTTGCTGTTTTATTTTCTGTTATCACTCCAATCTCTGTTCAGAGGATACAAATAGGAAATGAATTGAAATCTTGTTTAAATCACAGAAGTTTACAGTGAGAATGAACCGATTTAGTGGTGCTGAAGAGTCGTTGAATCAAACCAATAGCCTCACAGATATATGGTTTAAAGGATTTTTTTTTAACCAGACCACAGTTTGGTGAAACTGCAGTTGGGAATCATTTTGATTGGAGGATTTTTCTAATTTCCCCCCCTTATAAACCTGGCAGTTCAGTGGTCTTCACAAATCTTCAGCATTTCTTGACTAAATTTGGATTTCTTCACTGATTATTGATGGACTTCAAGTAGATTAAATGAAATAATTCAGCAACTGTAAATAAGATCTACAATGATTGTACTGTAGTTTCATAAATCTATCGATCTACACTTTTTGTAGATATGTGTACTTTTGATGATTTATTAAAAATGAGATTCTTTATGAGGTGTTGCCATTGGTTTTGCCATTTTAATGCAACAACCATCTTGTGTAATTAAGCTAAAAATCAATATCAGGAAGGTCACATGATGGGTTAAGTTTATGGCATGTTAATATATGGAGGATTAAATTGGAGTCATTCTCCATTACAATCTTTATAATAAAGAAACTTTGAAGCCCATTTATTTCCAATTGTAGTGCAAGTTATGACAGATTGCCCATAGGTGTCTGTAGTAGCTATGTTCTAAAACAGTACAATGCTGCTAACTAGGATTTTTGACAAGTTTCTAGTTACTTGAGTCATGTTTAGGGTACAGGGTTGTGTTGCAAATTACTGTGAAGCTGCACAGTGTCACTTTTATTCCTGTTCTGGTTATGCAAATGTTCAGTGTTTGTGAACTGTGAAGCAGGCACACAGAGTAAAGGTGGCGTTTCTGCAGAAACTGGTATTTTTAGTAGTAGCATATGTCGTCATTCACACTTCTTCTAACTAAAAATGCCTGACCCTATGGGAGAGAGATAAGAAGTTATTCTAACATCATGTCTGCATCTTCAGCACGCCGGTATCTGGATTCACATACAATAAGGCTAAGGTGGTGGAGCATGTAAAGGGGTGTTCGTAGGGGTGCACAGGAGCACATCACTTCTGTTTGAAACTGTTGTGTAGAGGAAGGTCATGCTAGAAAGATGCTGACCTTTATATTTAGGGGGTTTTCTCTAATACGATCACTGTGTGGGAGGAAAGGTTTCACTAACAATGAATCATGTCATTAAGCAGTTAATGCGTAACCAACAACACACTGCAAAGAGCATGAAATTTATTGTCCACGTAGTTCCTGTGTATGGGAAGTTCCTCTCTGAGTCATGGTCCTTATTTGTCTAACATTCAAGCTTATGTGCTGCTTCATGACCTCAAGGCTATAACTTCCTGGTGTTTATATAAACAATGCTGGGCAGCTACCAAATACTGAGACAAGTAATTGCTCTTCACTTGTGCAACCTCTTACTTTGGTACTGTGGACCTGAGCAGTATGCAATGTTGTGTAACAGCTAATAAAGGCAGGACATCTGTATTTCATTTCATGGAATGCTCAGTTGATTTCCATTTGTTTTCCCACAATGGGAAATGGTGCTTTGCGTGATCCAGTCGAGTGTTCCTATAGTATCCCAATAGACCTTCACATCTAGAGGTAACCTTACTTTCATATAAACAAACTTTTTCCCTTCCTCTCTAAACATGTGTGACTTGTGAAGGGCTGCTAACACCAGGTAGACTTTAGTCTCCGCCCCATACCTACTGTTGTCAGGTGTGCGAGGTCTGCTGTGTCATTTGTCGTCGGAGCTGCCAGACAGGGTAAGTATCTTTTTACTCTGGGCTCTGAAGGCGCAATTTTAACTTTTATTTACAAAGTCTAGCTTTTAGAATCACTAGAATGCTGAAACTACTCATTTAATGTTATTGAATCAAATTAAATCAAAAGCAGATCTGGCTTTATTGGAATAAATCAAATATGTTCATTCTAGAATATTGGTTCTATTATATTTTAAAGAATGATTACGCACAATGTTTCTTTTTATGTTCAGCTGGTGTTCACTGCGATCATCACCATGAACACATGACTTCACCTGAAAAGACCATTGTATTGATTTTTACTGACAGCTCCTGCATCAGTGTGCAATTGGTATGTGTGACGTTCTGTTCAGGTATCCACTAGGTGGATTCAGTCAGCTGTGTTTTGCATCTGCAGGTCTGTGTGAGCAATAAAATCAGAATAAATGAACAGTCCCCCAGGATGATGGAGTCACAAAGACAACATGATGCTTTCACCTGGTTCACAAAGTCACAGCTTCAGGCTGTGGTCAGGAATGGCATGGTGCCCGAGTGGTTTCATGGAATCATTTCCAGGAAGTAAGTCTATGAGGTCTATCACTGTGCGCCATCACAGATAGAGAAGAATGTGTGATGATAAAGATGTGTGTTATGACATGCAGTGATTGTTTTAGAGTCACACAAGTTTGGATCAGTTCACCTGGATCATAATGCACTTCGAATATTACCTAAAATAATTATATTACTACAGCTCCACTATGAGTGTGATAAGTACGATTATATGCATAATAACACAATCTAAACACACACATATTCAGGAAGTAATATAGAAAAATTCAAGAAGTTTTTGACTTAACTCATTTAACCAAGTTCTTCTGTCACTGCCCATGTGTGCTTTAAATTAAAATCACAAATACACTTCTAAACAACACAGTATTTATCAGTCTTTTCTTTTTGCGTCTGGTACTGGTGTAATAAATATAACATGAATCACATTGATCACCATCAGCGGCTGTTTATACATCATCCTGCCCCATAAAGCGTGCAGATTGAAGTGTGTGTGTGTGTGAAAGAAGTCTTTGTCTGTGTTAATTTGTGTAGGACAGCAGAGGAACTGCTCATGCCCAAACCTCCTGGCTACTTCCTCATCAGAGTCAGTGAGAGCAGGATAGGCTACACGCTCTCATATCGGTGAGTGTTTGTAGGATTAGAGGAGCTTTGTGCAGCACTACACACACACACACACACACACACACAGAGTCCAAAGTCTTGCCCTGCTTCACTCCTTTGCTCTGACCCCCCCACAGTGATGAGGACCGCTGCAGACACTTCATGGTAGATGTCCTGGAGGATGGCCAATACATCATAGTAGGGGAGGACAGACGTCACCGATTTCTGCAGGACCTGGTGGACTTTCATCGCAGAACTCCCATCATGCCTTTCTACCAGGTTCTGACTGTTGCTTGTGGCCAGGTGAGGAAATGTCGGACTTCCTCTCTACTCAAAACATCAGTGTTTGTTTGTAGATTGACATGTGTTCACCATAAAATACACTGTTTTGGTTGGTCAGTCTTTTTTTCTTTCTGATCTCATGTTAGTCCTCAAATGACAAAACCGACTACGCGGAACTACTGTTTCCTCAACGACATTTGAGTTTGGTACCAACCAACCCCCAGCTTCCCAGCCTTAGTCCTCCGGTATCACAAGAAGAAGAAGAAGATGTTCCACCTGCCCTGCCTTACCGAGCAAATAACCCAATGACACCCACATTAATCTACCAAAACACCCAACCAAACAGGCTGTACCCAGATTTGGAAAACACATTTCGACAGGACACCTCTACAGTCCCAACCATGGTAACATTAACCCTAAAATAACGATCTTAGTTTTATTAATGACAACTTGGCTCAGCTTTTTCAGGATTTGGATTACAGAGGTGTTTCTGTATTCATTTGGGAACACAGGAAGTGTGATTGTTTAGTTTCACATGAGGCATTTCTGTTGCCTCATGTTGTTCTGTTGTTCAGCTTCAAAGAGCCAGGGCTCAGCTGGAAAAGGTGATGTCATGTACTTTTGTGTTAGATCAGAATCTGATCAGATGTTAGGCTTCTTCCTTGTTTTGCCATCAATGTCAACTTAAATCTGATTTAAAAAAAAAAGAAAAAAAAATATCACAGCAGTGATGAAGCATGTTACGTAAATCTTAGCCTGGTCAGGTTTTTGTTCACATTTTAACATCTACTATAAATATGTTATGATTTCTAGCCTGTGCCAATGACCAGGAAAAGATACACTGCCGATAACCCTCCATCCGACCAACCCCCTGAAGTCCCATCTCGGAGCTGTTTGAATCTGAAGCAGAACCAGGCTTGCATCAGAACAGTCTCTGTTCCCGACAGTCCCTCCACCTTCACAGCCTCTGAACACTCCACACTCTGTGTCAACATCCAGCCTCTAAAAATCCATGAATCAAAGCCATCAGTCGTCACCAACCTAAAGAACTTCAGGAGGAAATTCCAAAAGAAGAGAAGCAGTTCTCAGGATAATACATATGCAGAGATTAACATGGATGCAGCAGACGGCAGTGGAATCACTGAGAACGAGTACCAGGAGATCCCAGGGGCGCAGACCTTTCGCCATTCACCACTCTCCCAGTCCTGCACGGATGTGACACTGGCTGAACAAATGTTACCTCAGGAGTACATGCCGCCTCCACCATTTGCACCAGGCTACTGACACACAGCGGCACCCCATGAGAAAATAATGTGTGGACTGGTTGGAAGGGGAAATAATCAGCACACTGAATTATCATAATAATGCACTATACTTCAAACTTCCAGATCTCTGTTCACATTGACTGTCTACCTGACAGACTTTTAAATATCTGGCTAACATGAAGACTGAATTAAAGCACATCAGTCAAAACACAGTCTGAGCTCAGAGGTGATAGAACTGGAGTTTACTTCCTCTGGACAGAGCCACGTAAACTGTTCCACCCCGTTTCCACTAAGTCAACCAGCTGTTTACCTATAGTTTCACACAGGTACCATACAGGCAGGGTGGTGTCTTTTCAAGGAGTTAAAAACAAGCCAGTGTAGTTACAATGTCACGTTATTGTGTGCTTTAATTTAGACAGATTAATGCCACTATGTCACTGTAATCAGTTCCATTAATGATAACACCGGTTGTTTTATTACACAGATATATTGTTACATAAACATGTGCCATGTGTAGGTGGAGATCTTGTCCTATCACTGGGCTTTTGAATAGTTTAAATGACTTTAGTTAGGGATGTAATGATGCATAAACAGGTAGGAGGACGTTTTATGTAGCATATGGAAACTAGAAATAAGAGCTTCTTTGCATAGTGTGGCATTTGCTGCAGATCTGTCAGCGGAAACATGATAGGCAGGGTGATACTGGTCAGACTTGTTACACAGGTAGAGACATACAGCTGAGTCCAACTCACCTTTTCAATGCTTCTGGACACAGAATGGGCATTACCCCAATCGCAGCATTTCATTGTTACTGTGTAAATTGCTGTGTCATGTAGAAAAGAATGGCTAAACATTTATGTATGTTCAGTGATTATGTGAAGCATGTATTATAAACACAACACACGTCTCACATAACGTCATAGACATACAAGTAACTACACGTCATGTAAAGCTTGCATTATCTTATTATTATTATATGTCATCTGGCTGTGCTAATAAAAATGTTGTGCTGATATTAATCGTGACAGCGGTTTTCTCTTTATATGTAAGTGACAGAGGTTTAGAGCCCCTCAAACCAACATACCTGTGTCATCACAGACTACCATCTAGTGGCAGTAAGACATATGTAGTGATATTCAGATCCTTTATGTCCCTTTATCATTCAAAATGGCAAATATAGAAGCCATATCCACCAGTTGTAGACATATTCAATGATATTTTTACTTTGCCCAATATATTTGGATATTTAAAATGATCTTGTGAACAACTAATTTCACTGCTATGACTTAAATAAATATACTGGTAATCCCTATCAAAAATTATTAAATTGTGGATATTTGAAATGGACAATTATTATTATATTTATTCCAAATCAACTATCATTTAGAATATGATAGTAGATAATAGTTCCTTTGCTCTGGGAAGAACTTAATCGCAGATGTCTAAAATCAAATCCATGGTTAAACCCCGCCCGCCCCGGGCTACAGGGGTGTGCCGAAACACGCGGACCGTGTCTGCTGGGAGCAGTGACGTCATGTTGGAAGCTGGGGATCGTCCTGCTGTTACTCATGCAGAGATCTGGGAAGTTGTCGCGCTGTCCAAACCTTCTTCTCTTCTAACACTGTTGTTTCCACTTTCTTTCTTTCCACTGTATAGTCTGAACGCAGAGAGATCATGTCTTTTGTCCCAGGTCAGCCGGTGATCGCTGTTGTGGTAAGTTTGCGGGTTCTTTCCATTCAGCAGGACTCTACTGTTCAATTGTTTTAGAACACAAAGTATTGTTAGCTAACCACTGACTGTTGTTAGCTAAACGCTAGCTAGACTACCTGTAACATGATTTTCTTTGTTGAGCTGGCAAGTCGGGGGCTCTCCTCGTCGCTAAAGTCGGATAATATTGTTAAATTTTACCAAACAACTTCATCAAATCACTGCATCCATGAGTTAGACATTCAAATGATATATTGTTGAGCGGTTAATTAAAAAGTGTGTTCATATCTCGAGAGCTAACTTCTCCTGAAAAATGGGCGTCACCGCTGGCATGGATTTATCTTCCTGGTCCAGGAAGTGTGTAGAATTTGTGACTATGTTTCTTCATTGCCGTCGTTTACTGCACAAAATATATAAAATGCATATTTTTCAGGCCATAATTGTCAAAGGAATGCAAGCAGGTTGATCTAAACCATAAACTGGTCAAACAATAAGGATTATAATACAGTTAAGCTTCAATATATTGTGTTTTAAGGTATACTAAATTTTTTGTTTAACTCACTGTATTAAAAAACAAACAAACAATAAGACCTTTGGCCCTTTGTTTCACACCTAACTGTCAAAAAGTAAAGTTAGTAGCCTACTTGATGGCTATTACTACTCCAAAGTTTATACTTTGTAGTGCTCTCTTATCAGATGTGTGTTTCACAGCTTGATTATGCAAGATAAGTAATAGTAGCAGCTACATATATGTGTCCTTTTGTTTCACATGTAGACTTCTGTGAAATATTGGTGTGGAGGAAGTAGCCTGTAATGAGAAACAGAAGGTTTGTGTTTGCGGTCATCCTCAGACTTCATTGTATCAGACCATTGAGAGAATGAGAATGGCTGTTCATTATCACACACACACAGAGTCTTTCTCTTTACTGTCATCTGTCTTCTGTGCAGTGCAGCTGATTGTCTGTATCCAGGGCAGTGCTTCATATGGGCCCTTGAAATGAACTTGCGTGCTGTATCTAGAGAAAAAGCAGTCTATGATAAGTCAATGCCAGACTGCAATCTTGTAACTACTCCAAGCTGAATCTCTTTTTAGAATTATTCTTTGCTTTTCATCATGATTCACAGCTTTTAATCAAACACATTTCAAAGTAATGTTTCAGTTCATTCAGAATTGAGAGAACATGAGAATGTTTGTATCCAGTGAGACTCTGCAGTGAACACTTTTCAGAGGTGTCATACTGAGCTGTGAAGGGAAGATGGCATGTCCTTCGCTGACACAGACAATATTGAGGCAGCCCTTACAGACCAATGGTTCAGATTCCTGACTCCTGAAAAAGCTGCCAGTAAGCTTGTATTCTCTACCTGCTATTAGTTTTTGGTTTCCTTCTTTCAAACAGGAACGAATCGAGATCAAGAAGTTGCGGCATGGAGACAATCTGATTCTGGGCTTTAGCATTGGAGGCGGGATAGACCAGGACCCAGGGCAGAACCCCTTCTCTGAAGACAAGACGGACAAAGTAAGTTCTTCACGTTTGTAGGTGTGTGTTGTGTTGAAACATGCTATTTTTATATAGTGAGTGTTTTGTTATTATTGATAGTGTTACAGCTAGAAGACAAAACAAAGCCACAACAGGAGATATTCTCTTTTTTTGTGTTCCTCTTCATGTCCCTGTGTCTGGCACACAGTGGGTATAACTCAGAGGCAGGTCTGAACACATCAGCTGTGGCCTGAGGTAGGCACAAATCAGACTCAAGTGTCTGCGTCAGAGAGAGTAATACTGCAGGTTGATACAAAGCCACATCCTACTGAATGACTGTAGATATACAGTGTGTGCTAGAGAGATGAAATGAGTCAACATTGTTCTCCTTTGACATTACTTCCTGCTTTTTGGGTTTCAGACTGTCTTTTGGCAGCACCTTTCTCAGAAAGCTGTGAGAGACAGTGTGCCATGTGTCATGTTGTTGAAGTGATCAGTCAATGACTGAGTTAGCTCATTACTTGATACTGAATTTTTAATATACCGGTATCTAAATGTAGAATCTTAGTGGTTAGCTGGTAATATGTTTACTATAGGAAGTCAATGGCAGTTTCACAGTTTAGCAGTATGTGTCTGTGCAACTGAACTGAATAATTTAATGGGGCATGAAGTGAAAAAATATTTTTTTCAGATTTGAGATTAACCCAAAGAAAACCCAAAGACAAAGATTTATTATGTGTTAAACAGGGTGTCTGTTGAAAAGATATGATTATAACTGTGAGGGTGTTTGTGTTCTCCAAAGGGAATCTATGTGACCAGGATATCGCAAGGAGGGCCAGCAGATGAGGCAGGCTTAAAAATGGGGGACAAAATAATGCAGGTTTGTACTTTGTATACTGTACTGACATGAAGCCTTACATGCTGAATGATACATCCACAAGATGGCACTGTGTCTTTCCTGGAGTGTCAGGCAGGAGCTGAGCACCAAAAGCACTGCTTATCTAACTCTAACAGATTTTCTCAACCAATGACAGTATCTTTCTTGCTCCTAGGTGAATGGTTGGGATATGACCGTGGTGACTCATGACGAGGCTCGTAAGAAACTAACAAAGAAGAAGGAGGATGTGGTGCGACTACTGGTAACCAGGAAGACGTTGGAAGAAGCTGTCAAACACTCAAAGGGCAAATATCCCAGACCATAAGTTTGTGACACTACTTACAAGCACAGATTAAAGCAATAGGACTGAACACTCACATACAGTAAAGACACTTCCACAGATTCAGGTGAGGGTTGCACCGTGGCCTTTAAACTACTAGGACTAGGATTGTTGAGGTGACACATCCAGTGTCTGCCTTTATGTGTACATGTATTTGTAGCGTATCCAATTGTAACCGACAGGAAAGGAATACAACGTAGGACAGGGGATTCTAAGTCTCAGTAATTACTGTATTTCCAGCAGACTCAGTTTTTGTAAGAAGGTTTATAGTTCAGGGGTCGCTTAATCCTTGCTGATTCATTCCCATATGTCAGATCACTTCTGTGAAGAGTTCTTTGGAAACAATATTAGTTTTTCTTCTTCCATCTTTTATCCCGTTTGCCTTCAGCGACCAAAGATTGGACTTGATGGACTGAACACACTAAGAAATGTTATTGCTCTTCTTAATGTCCTTATGAGCATGTTGTCTCATGTAAAGAAAAGTACCAGTGTTTAGCTGTTAACATGACAGCAACAAATGCCAAAGTGTTTTTGAATAGTAGTACAGTACATGGCCTAAAACCTGTACAAAAACTCAGTATACAGGTGTGTGTGTGTGTGTGTGCACTAGAATTTTATCCACTTATCTTTATGCCCTATGTGTCTGGCTTTAGGTTAATTACATACTAAATACCTAAATTCCACTTTTGTTTAAATTATGTCTCATACAAAAATGTTTCAGATAATTCAAAAGAAAGGTGAGAATTTGCTGTTTAGCTGGAATTGTCTCATTGTTAGTTTATCATCACTGGAGTTGAATGAATGTTTGATCATTTGGATTGTGAGCAGCAGCCTTCAACAAACACTACCACTAGGTTTAATATGTTTTTTTTCTAATCATTTTCCATTTTGCACCACAATGATTTCTACATTGATCTATGCAACACTATTGGAGTATTTCATCTTAAAATTGATGTGACGTTATTAATTGGCTTCCTTTGTGATTTATAGAATAATATCTTTGATATCTGTACAATATTAACACTTCTCTACTGACTCTCTACTGATTTTGTTTTCATTCCTCAATGGCTGTACAAATGGCAGCAAAACATTACGCTGATGTAACAAAAAACAAATGAATGGTACAGTCTGCATTAATTTGACACTTTGACCAATGCTATCCACTGACTCAGGAGGTCCACTGCAGCTGCATTTGTACACTTTTTGTTTAAAACAACAAAGACAACTGACTGAGACGGAATGGTACATGACTTTGAGGGGAAACAAGGATATACAATCCTGTATACAGCCCTATCCAGTTTGCAGTAATATCAGAAGAGGATGTGGACTGCAGTATAAATTACTGTGGGACCCTTTGGTTGGTAACCAGTGCTTCATTTACAGCATTTTCTTCTTGAATATATGTGTTTGTGTCCGTATTTTAAACATGTCAGCTGCCAGCTGAGTGCAGAAGTTTTGAATTTGATTATATGTTTGTCACATATAAAAAAAAAAGTGAAAAAAAATTGTGCTCTTTGCCTGCCCTCTTCTAAACCGGTTTAATCTAGGCCCTTCAAACAGCTCCATGTTTTCTGTTATGAAGTAATCGGTTAACATTTCAAAGAAAAGAATCTATTCCCTGACCTTTCTGTATTTACCAGGCCGTTGTGGCACAGAGACCTTTCTCCACTTTCATCTCGCCAGTCAAACAACATGGAAACAAGAAAAGCTGTGCATGATGCAGCAAAATAACCAACAAAGACACCTTTTAGTTTATTTTTAACTTAATGTTTTCATCACTTAGATTTAATAAAAGCATAAACTTACAGTTTGCTGTAAACAGAAATGTAGCAGTTAGCTTCTTGATGGAGTAGATGTTCTGTTTTCTCAGGATAAACGCAGTTCAGATGAATTTGCTGTCTAATGTTAAATGTCTTAAAATAACACCTGGTCACATTGTGGGAGAGGGTCGATTCAGGGCAGCACTGAGCTGAAATCCCCCCTTTGAGAAATAATTGATGAACAAGCTGTGTGTGTGTGGGAAGTATGCTCCATTCCACTTACCTGGGCATCGTAATGCTAATACACCATGTTGTTGGACAGTAATGTGGCTGCACAAACATCTCATCTAGTGAGGAGGCAATGAGTAGCTAACTTCATTACAGTGGAGCTGTATGCGATGTAATCAGCACTTACAATTACAAGTAATTATACTATTGGCATAACTCTAAAATGACTTAATTTGTTTGATAGCATGGTATTGATACAAAGTACCATGGCTGCTGAATACCCGCCACAAACCTGTACCAAGAGACCAGAACTACACCCTGCTGAGAGATACAACACACAGATACATTTTCCTTCCTGCAGGCGGCTAAATAATTACACTATCTAAACGTGGATCATACATGATCCATTCCTCCCACGTTGTGGCAAGATAATCGTGTTGCCATGGCGATGCAATCTGCTCCTATCACTTTGGCCCTAGACCAGATTGGAACCAGAGGGAAGCCTGCAGTCTCACATTCATCCTTGTGTAAAGAGTAATGAAGGGCTGGAGAGAGCTGAATGCTTTGATCCTGGCAATAAAGAGCAGAGAAGTCCATAACCTCAGCTTGGCAAAAACCTTCCAAATATATAAAAACCTGTCATGATAAATGTTGGAAAAATGTGCACCCCGTGATGAAAACAAACAACAATGCTCCCCTAACTGTCTAGTAACTTCTGGAGCATCTCAACACATCATGTTTCCTCAACAGATTACAGATTAGACATTGAGGTGTCCACGTTTCTTTATTTCTGAGACGGCAGATAAAACCTGACCAGATGCAGGTTTGTCATGTTTTTTAAGATGGATAATTAAATGTCTACACCCACAATATGTCCAAGCAAACTTTTTCTGTTGGAGATGATCATGTTGAACAATCAAGTGCTCCAGAATGAAATGAACACTTTGGCTCTCTGTGTATCTTATGTGTGCTAATGTACAGACACATAGAATGTGTGTTAAAGTTTTTATTTGCTTCATGGATAAATGGAGGTTTAACTTTTTTCACAATTTTCTTTTTAAGTTAAACTCAAAGACCAAGGTGAAGCCATTTTCTCCTCATCATGCACAATGGAGTAAAAACGTCCAAATGTGGTGTGTAATTTCTTTTCTCCTCAGATTGTCTTCATGCATATCAATGTAACTTTTGTGAACATGGACATGATGTGTGGGTGTGAGTGAAAATCTGGGCAGCTGGAAGCCAACAGACATACAAACATGTGAGTTCCCCAGAGTTCAGTGATTCATGTTGTCATAGCAATAAGTGCTGTGTGTGTGTGTGTGTGTTGTTTACTCGGTCAGGGCATAAAATGAGTGCTTAATAAGTTTCACCTTTTTTTGTATATATTGTCTTTCAAAGACATGAACACTACATGTGGCCATTATCCAATAAGGAATTACATTTAATTAGTATTCATTAGTAGCCATAATGTATTTGCTGTAAATGGGCAGCTTGTGAGTTATCTTGATTATTATTTTTCTCTCCTGAAGAATCCTTAACCTCTCCTCCTCCCACGCAGACCTCCCAGGCGCTCCTCTCTGCCGGAGGCTTCACGGAGGAGAACAGACCGCTGCATAGTAAAACGGCAGTTAACAGTGAAGATGATGAGGGGAGATACAGCGTGTGGGCAATGCTAGTTCATTATCGGCTTCATCGTGGAGAGGAAGACATCCACATGACAGTGTGAGGATTTTCTTGGACTGATACAGGTGTGTGAGATTGTATTTTAATTACAGCCTGTCATCTCCTAATTAAGATCATCCTGCAGATAAGAGTGTTTGAGGGAAAGTTGTGTGGAAGATTGTGTGAAGTTTTAATCTGTTTTGTAGAGCCTTGAGGAGGACAAAGACGGAAGGACCATTCTCCACATGACAGCTTGAAACAGGGTATAAGAGATTTTATCATCTATCTGTCTGTCTGTCTGAATAGACTACGTTGCATCACTATCACTATACTGCATACATGTTGCTTACTGTACTGTACAATACATATATTCTGTGAAACTTGTATATTCACATAACCCAGAGATCACCATGGAAACAGTTATTATAAATGTTGTGATCTACATGAAGTTGTTAAAAAGATTGAGCCATTGCTAGTCAGTTAACATAGTAAGCAAGTTTTGGGGTGTCTTCATATAAAAGGTAGCTGGTGGAAAATAACCTTGGGCACCTTGAACCTTGAGAACGGCATCATGAAACAATGTTTTCCTTGTTTCTGTTGTGATTATTATTGGTTTCTAGTAAGTCCTTAGTTTCCCTGGTTACTTTAGTATATTTAGACTTTCATAGTTCTTTCCTTGTTTCCTCAGTGTGGTTATGTTCCCGTTTTTTGGTCTTGTTTCCTGTTTTATTTTGAAAGTCTCGTTTCTTTTTGTATCCTCATGTGTTTTACTTCCTCCTTTGTTTCCCGCCTTTTGTGATTACCTGCTCTGCCCCGATCGTGTAAACCTGTGTCTTCTTACCCTTGTCCATTTAAGTCTTGTCCTCCCCTTTGTTTGTGCCAGATTGTCTTGTGAGTTACCCCGTGTGTATTTTTTGTGTTCCAGCCAGTGTTCTTGGTTCTAGGTCTTAGTGAACCTTCATTTTCAACCTTGGACTTTTTTTGAATAAATCTTGGACTTGGAGTTTAGCCTTTTACCTGCGCCTAAGTCTTCACCACACCATCCTGACAATGTGTGTCCTTTATGTCCATCCGGACTGAAAATGCTAGTAGTTTGTCATTTTGATAACATCCTACAGGTTTTGTTTTCAGATCATTAGTCATGGTGTGGCCTCCGACAGTGAGAGGAGAGACTTTCATGTGGATGTAGATGAGTGTGAAAAGTTGTTGAGGATTAGAGGATGGACACTAAAGGGATGGATCTGACTTTCATGGACTATAAAGGTTGGCTGAACTGTACGTGTGTGTGTGTGTGTGTGTGTGTGTGTGGGGGGGGGGGGGTGTCAGACCATATGAGAGGCCTTTTCATGTCTGTCTGCTTATGAGAGCAGCAGGGCAGAGACCTGCTGTCATTGTGCTGCTCAGCTCTGGACACTCACACACAACATACTTTGATCGGACTGTTTGACTGTGCACCATGAGTGGTGAGTAAACTTTATACTTTCTCTGCTTTTAATGGATCAGGTTTTCTCATTGTGGACATAAATTTGAGTTTTTAGGGAAATTCGAATGGAGTGTGAAATAAGTGCCTTCTAGTTGCCACTACCACTTCTAGTTGAGGTGTGGAATGTGTGCCGCTCTCTCTGCCTCATAGCTCCTCTACAAGCTCAACGTTGTGGTGATTAATAATTTTGCATTAAGCAAGCATTGTGGAATTTGGGTTTAAAAGTTAAATGTTTTGTTACCTCGTTGTTTATTGATATTTAAAAAAACTGTATGTTTATCTCAGGGTTACTGTTCCAGTATTGTTATACTGCTGTTAGCATAATGTTGCCACTGGTGAGCCTGTCATTTATTGGTGGATGTTTGAGTTGTCAGAGTGATGTCTGCAGTCTGACTATCTGAGCAGTATCAGAAGCAGATGTAAGATTTGTGAAGGCACTAGCAAGAAGATTACAGCGCGTAGTCAGGCTGTTACAAAACCTGACTATAAAAAATACACCTTATCAAAATGTAGGCATTGTAGGAGGAGTACTGTTCTACTATACAGAGGATAGGTGTTGCCCCCCCTCCTCTTACTGTCAAAGGACATCTGTTGTGTTAATGAGTAATTCTAAGCTGTGAAACAAATTGTGAATGGTTGTGCTGGAGATCTATTCTGGGTTTTAGTCAACCTCTTATCCAAGGTGAAACCTGCAGGGCTGACATGTGAAGCCAATGCAGTGTGTTGTATTAAAAATTGTGTTCACCCTGCTGCTACCTCAGCTCCACTTGTGTTTGACCTCCTTGTCTGTATTTGGAGTTTAGGCAGAAACCTACTGGTGACATCACAGAAGCTTTGTCAATATTTTTTTTAACTGTCATTGCTCTTTCCCAGTGTCTGCAGGGACCGACTTCAGCCCATAGACTGTAAATAAAGATTGACAAACTCACAGTGATGTCACCCATAGATTTCCTAAAAAGCAGTTTCGATGCTCAGTGTGGGTGTCTAGGCAGTATCAGATAAGAAAAATCACCCACAGAGTCCAAACCATGTTTGTACCAGGATGTGTGTATTTGTGCTGTACATTTACTGGTAGACATTTTAACATGGAGGTCTGTGGGGATTTACTTACTTTTGTAACCAGCCTTAAGTGGCCATTTTGGAAACTGCAGTCTTTGTGGTCACAGATGTGGCCTGGCAGATGTGAGGAAACCAAATTAACTTTCTTCAATTAAAAAAGTGACACAGCAAACACAGACATACTTTAACACACATTAGAAATTATTGATTAATAAATTGATAGAATAATAATGTAAATGTCTCAACAACACAGGTGATCAGTGAACTGCCCTCATGTTTAGCAGCTTATGCTTTTCACAGCTTGATTCATTTGTCCCAGCTTCAGTGTTTTGCTTTGCAGTTATTCAGATGTGGTACAATATGATGATCTGCACTCTCTGAAGTCCTCTGCTCTAATAACACCATGTTGCATATTAGTTCTGATGTTTTCTGTTGTGCTTCAGTTACACACTTATAAAAGGTAATTGTGAACAGCACTGTGTGGAAACTGATTATTCTGACTGTGAGCTACAGTAAATAATGGGCCTGGATTATCCAGGGTCATCCTACTGCCTGTATAACAATAGGTCTTTTACAATATATGTGGGAAGTATGGATATATGAAAAACAATAGACAAAAGAAAATCAATACAGTGATGCACAGAGAGCAGATGCAGTCTTTGGAGAGCTGACATGGTCGTACCCCAGGGAATAATATATACACACAGATATATATATGTATGTAAGCGCAGTGATACTCAATCGTCCTTTTAGTGCGGGACTTTAAGGCTGTTTGCAGAGGGTGGTGCAGAGGAAACATTGTAGCCCAGATAGATAAGGAGAAGTGAGACCAACAGCCACGTGCTGCACACAGTCTGCTTTGTGTTGTTCCACAGGACTAACGGTAAGACCACTAAAACTCAGTTTGTTTTAGTTTTTATTACAGCTTATTTATGTATAAACTCTGAAAAGGGACCACAGCAAAGACACACCTTGAGCTCAAAACAGTTTTAGTGATAATTAGAGAACCGGGTCATGTACTGTAATTTAGTTACAATGTCCTCTGTTTACTTTAACTGTAGATAAGGATAGAGCACCAGCAACAGGAGCGCCAAATTCTACATTCATATTCTGCTTCTCTTCATTGTTGTCTTTACAACAACTCTGACAGCATGCTTATTAGTGTTAATTTTAACACCTCAGATATAAAACTACACTCTATATGAATTGCTTTTGTTATGTATTTGTGTCACAGCAGAGAGTAGTAAAGAAATGAAGGATGTGTGTTGTTGCTGAGGAGTCAACTTCCCTCCATTTCTGCTTTCAGTTATTTTGGATCAGTAATGATTCACTCTTACAACAGGCTACTGCTTACTGATAGGGGTGGTGTGTGATCACAATCAAGCTGCAACTGACACCTTCAAGTCTTTAAACTGAATTTTAAAAAATAATGACATTTAAATTTCACTGAATTGATGCAAATTACATGAGAATGGATCTATCTGTTTTGTCTGTCATGAACTATATTTGCAAGAACAGTTTCATCATTTGGCTGAGGTGATGATTTGAGCCCAGACTCTTATCCTCTAAATTCACATTAGAGACTTTTTCACTTGCTTTGGTTTAGGAAAAGATTCTGGGCAGCAATGTTGAGCACATGTCAAGAAGCGAGCCTGTCTCATCTACATTGAACTTCTCCAGCATTTTCTCCACAGTGGAAGCATAGCTTCACTTGTGCTAAAGCTGAGCTTTGAAGTTATGTGGGATCACAATCTGCATCACATTTTCCAATTATTAGTTTGATTGCTGCAAAGCATCTTCAGAATGCATTGATCGATTTAAACCGTTCAAATATCAAGATTCAGCTCATTCACGGCATTTCCGGAAACCTTCAATAATAATTAAAAATATTAAACATTTTCCACCTTCAAATTAACATGGGAGTCAATGAGAGAGCCATGTCTTCTGGAAAATGCTACTTCTACAAATTTCAAGATAGAGAAACCATTAAAAGCTTAAAATACTTCAAACATCTTGGTCTTCAAAACTTGTATACAGAATTTGGAAATTCAGCTCTGTCTTCAAATGGCAGGTGATTAAAGATAAGGTGATTTTGTGGTCTTTTCTGAGTTTAAAATTAGTGTGTATTGGGTGGAATGTTGAGAGCCAGAGTGGGCGGAATCTTCAGCAGAGTGGAGAGAGACTGAGGAGATGCCTAAAAAAAGTCTCTTTAACCTGCGCTCAGGCCTGCACCGTCCATCTAACTGGGATAATTTTTATATCGGTCCGAAGGAACACTCGTTAGATTTCTGACAGTGTGACTCTTAAAACTGAACACCAAACCATTTTGCCTAAACAGCCAGCTGTATTCTTCCATTATTATTAGGAGGGGGACAGAGAGAGCTGCAGTTAGGGGCAGTAGATAAACATTCAGGTTGCAATGGATACAGGCAGGAAGCCAGGGCTGTTACCGTGGTGATAGTCTGACACACAAAGCTTTTCCACATTAAAATCACACAGCCTGTGCTTCTTATAAGCTTATGGTATTATTCTAGCCTCAGATCTTTCATATGGTATATTCACAGGCTATTTTTCTGACAAAGGTCAGTGACTTCATACTGTTCTTGTCTTTAGCTGTTTCTTTTTTATCTTCATAATATTAAAACATTTCCTACTTTTCAAAATAGGAGCTTCATCTTTCTAAATTCTGAACTGTGTTTCAGCAAATTTATTTTCAGATTGCAGATTCTCCAGCAATTCAGAGCAATCCTTCACATCAGCATTCAAAGCAATGCTTCAGCTGCAGCAATCAAACTTTTCTAGTCCTGTCATAGCTGTTACTGCTCTCTTTCTGTTAGACAATTTCAGTATGCTTTTCTAAAACATCATCCTGTCAGGATAAATAAATCTTCTCCCTATCCTAATCTTTGTGTCCAGTTTCACACGAGACCCGCCTCCTGGACCAGGTGCTAGAGCTGATTATAAATGAGAAGCCCCCTAACAGTGCCAGTCTTTTCCTAAACGAGGACGCAGACAAACCACCCCTACCTGACAGAGGAGACCTGAAGAGACGTCTACGGAGGGCCATGGAGAGGAAAGCCAGCAGCATGAAGGAGAGGATGAGCTCCATCAGCAGGAAGAGCATCAAAGACTTCCTCAGGAGGAACCTCTTTGTTCTGTTCACTGTCGCCGCCGTGGCTCTCGGTGAGCAGGGACAGGGAAACCGGGTTCAGCAACGATCACAGGACTTTGATTTAAATTGTGCTTTTTTTACTGTGTGTATGTGAATGCATATTTATTCAGGTGTAATCCTGGGATTCGCGCTACGCCCCTACAACCTGTCCCTGAGGGAGATCAAGTACTTTGCCTTTCCTGGGGAGCTCCTGATGAGAATGCTGCAGATGCTGGTGCTGCCACTCATTGTGTCCAGTCTGGTCACAGGTCAGCTCCTAAGGAGGCTTGACGAACGAATACACTTACCGTAATCCTCCCTGCAAAGTTTAATGCAAATGTTCTCTCTCTCAGGTATGTCCTCTTTAGACAGCAAAGCATCTGGTAAGATGGGCTTACGTGCAGTGGTCTACTACATGGTGACCACCCTGATTGCTGTGTTCATTGGCATTGTGATCGTCATCATCATTCGGCCAGGGAAAGGCAGCCGGGACAGTCCTGTGGCCAAAAGTGGAAATATTGAACCAGTTCAGGCTGCTGATGCGTTTCTGGATCTTATCAGGTAAGACCCCATGACACAGATCTGTCCACAGTTACTCATAAATTGCATTTTCAGTTACAGGAGATTGTTTTTTTATATGCTTGGTACATTATGTACTTGCGCAGCTAGTTGGCTTTGCAGCTAATAATATACAGATTTCTGAAAATATTATTACATCAATTCTTTATAAGCTTTATTTGTGTAAAATAGTTGGAATTGATTACTTATGAAGTTTATTACAGGGTTATTGATCAACATAGTGTAGCTTTATGAAATGTACAACCTATTGTGACTTCTTTTCCCTGTTTTCCAGGAACATGTTTCCTCCCAATCTGGTAGAGGCATGTTTCAAGCAGGTGAGTTTTTTTTTCTCTGTCACAGTTAATTTTACAATTAACATCCAATCAATCAATCAACAGTCCATCAATCCATCCAAACATTGTAACATTGCGTGCAAGTGCTGCATTGACGCCTCGCTGTGGGTTTATTCTGACTCTGGGAATTGTTAAAAGGCCAGTAAGACATGACCTGCGGCGTCTAAAGGGTTTGTAGGATAAAATCAAATCTGATAAATAAGAAGGATCGAGACCATTAAGAGCTTATAAATCAATAAAAGGATTGATCCTTTATTTCTGATTCTAACCTTTGAACAGTCATCCTGAGGTCACATTCATTTCTTTTTAGCTGACTTCTAAAACAACACTGAGTGTCGTTTTCATGTCCCCTGCAGTATAAAACCACATACAAGAAGATTGTTTTTACAAGGAATGTGACAGTGACCCTTAACCTCACCGACCCTCTCAACATGACGGAGTCTAACCTGAGCAGGATGCTGCACACTATACAGGTGAGTGGAAGACAATGGCTGACTTCTAATTAGAGTGAACTATAATGCATTTTACTGTCTGTTCTCCTTCTCCACTGCAGGAGACAGTGGAGGAGATGGTGCCTATGTCTGGGTCCTCTGGTGGAGTAAACGCTCTGGGTCTAGTGGTCTTTTCCATGTGCTTTGGTTTGGTCCTTGGCAACATGAAGCAGCAAGGCCAAAGTCTTAGAGACTTCTTTGACTGTTTGAATGAAGCCATCATGAGATTAGTGGCCATCATCATCTGGTCAGTAAAGACAGTGCCAAGTTATCTACAATTTGGACTAAAGATCTAAAGAAGTTTATATACTTCAATTAAAAACAAAGACATTTGAAAGGAGGTTTCCTTTAATATGTTGTCTGCATCTCTCTTTCCTTACTTGTGAATCCTCACCTCTCAGGTACGCTCCCGTGGGCATCCTCTTCCTGATTGCAGCGAAAATTGTGGAGATGAAGGATCTGGCGGAGATGGGCAGTCAGCTAGGAATGTACACCGCCTCGGTTATTGTAGGTCTTCTCATCCACGGCCTCTTTGTCCTGCCACTGCTTTACTTCCTAGTAACCAGGAGGAACCCTTACAGCTTCATCGGTGGCCTGCTGCAGGCACTCATCACTGCTCTGGGAACCTCCTCTAGGTGGGACTCATTCATTAGCATTAGCAGAAAGCTTCTTTAGAACAGATCTGGTGAGTGATTGAATGAAGCATCTGTCAGTCACATCAATCACAGGCTAATTTAAACCACTGTATAGCTGAAACATATTCATAAGAAGTCTATCACAGTACACTGATCAGTTCAAACCACTGATGAACTGGCAAAATGGATTATTGTTTCACTGTGTGACCTAATCTACTTCAACAGGTAAAACAGACAACTCTGTACTCTATTGATATTGTGCGTGTGTCTCTGTGTGTGTTCCAGCTCTGCTACTTTGCCCATCACCTTCCGCTGTCTTGAAGAAAACAACCATGTGGATAAGCGAGTGACACGCTTCGTCCTACCCGTGGGCGCCACCATCAACATGGATGGCACCGCTCTTTATGAGGCTGTGGCAGCGATCTTTATTGCTCAAGTTAATGACATGGACCTAAACTTTGGTCAGATTCTCACCATCAGGTACATTTTGATGAGTGTTTATAAAAGTGCAGTGATTATATCCTCTGTACACATGCTCAGTCACAAAGAGACTTGGAGCTCTCATGTGCAGATCAAAGGATCATACGTATTCTGTTTTATGTGAACATAAAAAATGTGTGTCTAATTTATGGCTAAAATATTTATTGAACATATGGTAGTCTTATTATTTCCCCACTCTACTACTCCCACCACATGTGCTGTTTGTTTGTTTCCTTTTATTAAATGTCTTCACTCTCTTCTCCATCCCTCCCACCGCCCACTCAGTATCACGGCAACTGCTGCCAGCATTGGAGCAGCAGGCATCCCTCAGGCTGGCCTGGTTACCATGGTGATTGTATTGACATCAGTGGGACTGCCCACAGAGGACATTACACTGATCATCGCTGTGGATTGGTTCTTGTGAGTTCCCACTAAATGTCAGCTTGATGGGGATTGGTCTGGGATTGTGCCAGCCTAAATGTCACTGTAAAGCTTCAGAGAGCCCAGAGGTCCCACAACTAGAAAGGTTATTGATGCATAATGCAGGGTGACAGATTAGAAAGCCTGCAAGTGTTTTTCGTGGCAGATATGCACTGAATGTTTCGGTCTTCACTTCTTTTCCCTGTTTAAGCAGATTTTTTTTTATTGTCTCTCCAGGGACCGCTTGCGTACCACCACCAACGTGCTAGGCGACTCTCTCGGGGCTGGCATCGTGGAGCACCTTTCCCGTGGAGAACTGCAGAATCAAGATGCCGAGGCGCACAACTCTGTGATCGAGGTGAATGAAAAGCCATACCAGCTCATCTGCCAGGAGAACGAGTCAATCAACCACCTCAACAGCGAGACCACAATGTGAAGACAAAGGGCTTTGCCTCAAAGGACTTCACATGAGCAGTTTAGCTAGAAGGTTGGCTTGCAGTGATGCAGTTCTACATGAGATATGGGTTCCCAGAGTGGTTTTTGTTTGTGCATACTCAAATTCACATATTTCCCATAAATACGAAAAAAAGGTTTTCTGGGAAACAAGAATGCAAAGTAAGTCCTGGGGCAACTTGATGACAGGAAGTTAGGTACACATGCCGTGTAGGACCCCAGTGTTTTTAGTTGCCACAGTTCAAACAGTTCAAAAGTCTTTGGCATCAAGTTTAATATGATTCTTAATCCATCAAGTCAGAACATTTTGAAACCTTATCTGACAAAAATATCAGTAACCATAAAATTCTTCATATTAAACACACATAACACATATTTTGTCCACTCTCATCACGACTACCTCTGATAGGACTTTCTACAGTGCTACACAAAAGTTCACACACTCAGCAGGATGTAAATACGTTGATGTCAGTATTTTTAAGTGTGCTCGCACAATGTTATCGTTAAGCCTTTCAATGACTGTTAAACACTGGAAAGTTTTATTACTTGTCTTAATTGATATATTTTAAGTGACTTGGTGGAGTGTTTCTAATAGATATTTCGGTGTACTTCTTGTATTTATTTGGTGCTACTGCTTTTAAACTATGGGCGCAGGACTGTACTACTACACAATGATCTTTAAACTGTGCATTTTCTCTCATGTCTTTATTCCAAGAAAATAGAAGAAGAAACACAATCGATCAATTTTAAGTTGAAGTTTTATGAGTTTTTGTTTAGAGGAGTTTTTTTTTTTTTTAAAAATTGGTTCATTATTACAGCTGTCTGTGTTTTCTGCATTATTATTATTAACTCAACATGTAATTTTGTTATATTTAAATTGATTATATATTACAAGTTAATCATTAACATTGAATTATTTTTATGGTTTTGTGGAAACGTACTGTGAAGAAAGTTTAAAGAATTTGAATGTACAGTTGTTTGCTTCGGTGTATTGGTACAAATTATTATTATTTATTATTTTATTTTTAATTTCTCATTAAGAGTTTTGACTGAAGTTTGTCAGTGTAATTTCACATGGAAGAGCAGCTAAACGTTTTGATGGACAGCATTTGAAAAATGTGATAAATAAATGTCTCAGGAAGTGAACTGTGGTTCTCATTATTGTGATTGTGGCTACCCCTTGTGGAGGATATTCTCCGGCCTAGAAACTGTTAGCTCCCAGAGACAAACATGGGTCCAACATCAGAGGAAAAAATGTGAAACTTAAACAGTAAAGGACTGATTCCTCTACTGTATTAAGATACTTTGATGTAAGTGGAAATTATTAATTTTATAGGTGCTTCTGAGCCTCGTTTTGAATGTCCTCAACCTCATTGCATGAATATAGGATCAGTAGGTTTATCATGTGGATATGGATTGTTGTCTTCCTCACCTTCCTCACCACTTTACCCTGTGTTGCACAGTGGATACCACAGTGGTCCTTTACACAGACTCCCCCTACCAAACCAAAGGCTTTTTTAAACTATGCAACAAAATTGCAGCCTAGCCCATATGGATTATTTCAAGTTGGTAACATTCATGGCTGAAATAGTAATGCATCACAAAAGGAACAGAACTGAGCATGTGCACCAAGGTGTCATGTTAACTTTGCTACTGATCTGAGCTGGAACTAATAAACTGATAACCATGTCAGAGTTGGCACATCATCGTCTTCAGGGTCATGTTTTTGTTGTAGTTTCCAGTTTTTTCCTTTTATTTATTTAAGTGCTTACTTTTGTTCTTGTTTCGTATAACCTCACTTCCTGTCTCTATATTTTCCCACCTGTGTGATGACATGCCCCGCCCTGATGTGACTCACCTGTGTCTGGTTGTCTCTCCTGTTTTGTGTATTTATCTTCTGTCTTCCCTCACTTCAGTCTGTATTTGTTACTAGATTCTTAGTGTTTTAGACCTACCTACTAGGTCTATTTTTGATTTTTTTTAACTTTTTCATTCTATTGCGTGCCACATTGTGCTTCTGGGTCCTGGCGTAGGTATAAATGTTGTTTGCTCCTCACAGCAGGCGGTACAGTGGTATAGTTTGCAGGTTCTCTCCATGCTCTCCGTCCTCTGGGTCCTCCCATATTCCAAAGACATGCACTTTAAGCATCCACGAGTGGATTGTCTGTGTCTCCTTCCAAGGTGCACCTCTTGCCTTTTGACAACTAGGAGAGGCTACAGGCTCCCCTGACCTTGTACAGGACAAAGCAGACTTAGAAGATGAATGGATTGTACCAAAAAGCCAGCTGTTTGTGGATCTTAGGGGGAAATAAGGTCATTTTTTATCTGGTGTAAAATCAGTTTAGGAGACAAGAGACAAGAGACAAAAACACAAACACTACTATTTCAGATTAATTTATAAAATAGTTCACTTGAGATACTGTGTTTTAACATACAGTGCATTCTTCTACAATACAATGCTTGTGTGTTTCAACACAATTGAGCCCTCTAAGTTTTAACAGCCTGGCCATATGAATCATGAAGACTTTGGCATAGTTTAGTCACGGACTATTGGTGAAAAAGACAAAATGTAAACTGCAAATACATGTTTGAATCGTTGATGCCTGAGGGCCAAAAAGATGGATTCAGATTTCATACAGAGTTTACAAACGGTTAATATACAAAGTGGTAAAATGTCTGGAACATTTGCTGAGATTCAGTTCAGGTGAAATCGTCACTTTGACATTTATAAATGTAGCCTGAAGGTTCCCAAAACAAAACAAAAAAAACCTCATCTACTTTACCGTGTGAAGTGTCGTTACACATTTAAGGTATACAAGTCACAAATAAGCATAGAGTTTCTTTGATATACAACATTAATATCACTGCTCGTCACGTCAGCCACGAGTAGTTATGCTGCTGTAGAGGGAGACACTTTCAGGCAAATAACAGTATAAGCCATTAAAAATAATCTTACAAATAACACTCCTCTGTTCAAACTTTTCCAGCCACATGTTGAGAATATTTCAAGCGCAGTTCATGTTTAAATATCTAAAGCCATTTAAATATGTATTGCTGCCCAGGTCTGGTCCCAGGGGATACAGAAAGTATAGTTAGACAGAGACACAAGATGACTGGAGGGTCAGCAGGCTGCTCTGTGTGAAGAAGACGAGCTGCTGAAAGTTTACTTGGCCTGTAAGAGTGGGAAGAACGCCATGAGAGGAGGCATCACATTGTGAAAATCACTGTGACATGAGAGTCTTACTTATGACTACAAGTTTTCATCCATAGTTGGTAGCGCTCCATCACTCCATGTTGAGAACAGCCCAGTTGACTTTCTTATCCTAAAGAGGACACATGAAAATCAAGCAGAGAAGTGGTAAATGGTACTCGAGCACAGTCAGTCTAAGTAGCTGTAGAGTAGATTGTGTCAGACCTCTGTCATGACGGGCAGGTTGTCATGAGGAAGCAGCCACATGGTCCGATGGGCCTTGGCTCTCTGTCTCAGCAGGAGCTTTCTCAGCAACCTCTTCACTTTCCGGTCTTTGGGGTCGGCACATTTAACCGCCTTCTTTGTGTAAAGGCTATCAGAGAAAAAAAAACAAGTCTTTTTCACAGCACAGGAGGGCAGAACTCCAGAAACTCCAAATCTGTTGTATGTGATTCAGCAATGTCTCTCAGATGCAACAATGCCTCTGAGAATTTTAGCCCAAAGAAGAGGTGATATTAGACGAAATAGAGTTTTTTCTGTTAGAAAGAAAAAACAAACTGAGATCAAACGTTGAAAGAAATCAGTCAGTAACCACTAAAACAAAGAGAACCAAGAGGAACTCTTGTATCTACTGAATAAAAATGTTTCTTTAACTGGACCACATGAAAAGACAACAAACTCTTCATTCCCCGGTGACATCAGATTTCTCTGACCCACTGGAAACAATAGGTATCACAATGCAGTTTACTTAACTAAACCCTGCTGTTCTGACTGACTGGCTGCGGCGGGGCTCAGCTGGCTCAGAAAGGTATTTTCAGATGG